>NW_022280170.1:64372-111907 GCF_004355925.1 Anarrhichthys ocellatus | reverse complement strand
GTGTGTGTGTGTGTGTGTGTGTGTGTGTGTGTGTGTGTGTGTGTGTGCGTGTGCGCGCGCGTGTGTCCAGAGGACATTCATAATCATTTCAAGAGGTATGAGGTGGAGTATCTGCAGTTTGCTTTCCGGTGGATGAACAATCTGCTGATGAGAGAGCTGCCGCTCCGTTGCACTATTCGTCTCTGGGACACCTACCAGGTAGAGCAGAGTGTACACCACCTACAAACCTTCACAGTAGAAAGTAACCCAGTACAACAGCACAAACTGCTGCCTGAAAAAAACTACTGTAGAATTCACCTATACACTCACTCAATTATACAGTATTTGTTACTCTTCTTGGTTTTCTGCAGGCTGAAGCGGAGGGTTTCTCCCACTTCCACCTGTACGTCTGTTCTGCTTTCCTCATTGAGTGGCGCAAAGAAATCCTCTCCATGGTTGACTTTCAGGTACCGATCTGTCCTCTTTGTAGTCATGCACACTTAACTGAGAACGTAACTGCTAAATATTGATTGAAGTACCAACAAATGATAACAAGACTTACTGTAAAGACTGGTTTATGGAAGCAAAGAAAAATGATGTGATCATTTTGATATTAAAAGCAACTGTATTGAAGAAGACTTGAAACTAGAGATTGAAACCATAAACTCATGTTTACAATGTTTACTGAGGTAATAAATCAAGAGAGAAGTAGTTGTTTTCTCAGACTTCTATACAACCAGAGGAGTCGCCCCCTGATGGACATTAGAGAGAATGCAAGTCTAAAGAACTGTTATTAACCTCTACCTTCCAAAATAGTGTCAATGTAAATGTAGATTTCTGTTGCTCTTCAGGGCCTTCTTATGCTACTGCAGAACCTTCCCACAATCCACTGGGGCAACGAGGAAGTGGGTCTCCTCCTGGCTGAAGCTTATAGACTGAAGTACATGTTTGCAGACGCACCCAGCCACTACAAGAGGTAGGTGCGAGGCCGCCTCCCAGCAAGCACAGTCCCCCCTGAGATCAGACCAGACTGTGACTGGAGGGACCGCCAGTATTCAAGACACTCCAGACGCCCATGTCTTGTGTTTGAGGTGACCTGGAAGACACTGAAGCCACAAAACTTCTCCTGTGAAAATGAAGTCCAGTGAATGTCCCAGTGGATTTGGGTTAATGGTGCTCCCACAGAGCTCAGTGAATATGAGGCTATTTGCAGTGGATGGACTGCACTGTTTCAATGGACTGTTACAGTATGAACACAGCTATGCCACCTTGGTTAACTTATACTGGTTTGGTCATGCAACATTAATTGTCTCTCATGTGAAACGTACACTCGGAAGAACACGCTGTGGTATAAACGGAATGATGATTTTAGTGAAAGATTGCTCCAACAGATTATATTTTCTTGTTTTGAAGATATGTTTTGGTATTTGTTTTAAAACTCCTATACGTAAACCAGACAAATACTTTATTTTCTCTTTTAAAACCTACTTAGTCTGACACTGTCACCCTTATGTTTTGGTCCAGGTTTACCAAATTTGCACTGTACAATCAACTTCTTGCTTTTGGGACTTCAGTGAGTCAGTTTGATTGGTTGCCAGTATGGATATTCTCAATTGTATTAGGTATTAGACCTAAGAGTAGCAAATATTAGGTACTGTGTTTTATTTCAAGTTGGGTTTTGTTTTACAAGTGGAGAAACTGATTTGGTATCAGTTGGCCTTGGTTATCATAAATCAGCATCTTCAATCACAATGAGGCTCTCGGGTGTAATATATATCACCACTGGTTCAATTAGAGTTGTACTGCCTCTGAATAGACAAGGAACGATGGAGACCTTTTGGTTAATGTAGCTTTGAAATTCCTTGCTCAATTATTTTATGTTGAAACTAACTGAGATAATTCTAAATTTTATTATATTTTTGACAGAATACAATTTTAGTTGGAGATTGCTGCACATAGTATCACTGACACAAATAGAGATCAGTAACGGCTGGTCTGTTTTGTCCTGAGCTTTTTCAGACTTATTTCTTATTGATTAATGATGTAAATGATCGTATGATCCTCTATGAAGTATCTAATGAGATAACTGTGGTTACTGTAAACCTGCATATGCATAGAGGTAGTCAACAATGTTTGAGATCCTCAGTTGGGGATCATTTTAGCAATTGTTTATGGGGTTGGAGATATTTTTTTATGGAGGAGATGCCTTGTCAATGCTTGTTCAGTACTGAAGGACATTTAGCCCCACCATCCTACTTGAGACGGTCCTGTGGACACAGTGCAGCTCACAATGTTCTCCTGTCTTTTAGAGTGTACAGTAACACGGATAAATGCTTTGGTATCATTAATGCTCATGTTTTATATTTGTCTAAGGTTCACGTTAGGTTGCACTTGTATCTGTGACCATTCTGGCTGTGTGTGTGTGGGGGGGGCGGGGGCGGGGTGAATATGTGTGTTACTATCTAGCTTCATTACCAGTGATAATTATAACACAACGTATGTTTGAGAGATATGACAATCATTAGCCTATGATACTTTGATTTCTCTACCATACCTTTCTTTTCTTTGGTCATTTTGAAGCAAATGCTTTGTTAAGCTGTTGTCAAGTTTAAAATCTGGATTTCCTGTGCACTAGATTTCCTGGAGATTGTAGAATACAACAAATTGAATGGAGAAACATCTTTCATGATTAGTCTTAATTCATATTCAGGAATTATTAAATCCTTATGAAATATGGGGATTCAACCATAGCTTGAGGTCTATGTTACTTCATGGCATATGAAGTGCTCCTGAAGTCACCATGGTACTTAATGAGTCTATGAAAGGGATCCTTTTATTGCTGGAAAAACACGGCTCTATACTTATTTGTGGTTTATTCATTGCCTGTTTTTTGCTTTAAGCCAGCTATAATCTTGTGTTCATCAACCTTGTTTTACCCATCTAAAACATGTTGAATGTTTTGTGAGTGTCGTTGTTGAATATATGCCTTTAGCCTTAAAGTAGTTTCTTTTTTTCATTCAGGTGCGCCAACTGATTGTTCACTCCATGCTGTTTTTATCTAAAGGTCATTATGTCCTCACAATGTGATGTTGATAACTAAAGGCTGACAAAATAAAACCTTTGTTTCAGAGCTGTTTATGCTGTCTCAACAATAATATGCCAAATCTTTATTGGGTTTCAGTAATCAGGGCTGGTTTGAATGAAGAAACGTAAAAAACTTACAGTACACCTGCTGTCTTATCTTTTTGTTCATATTAAATGATTGTTATTCTTGATTTTGGCATTAGTGGGTGTGGTGGGTTATTATTGTCTTGATCCAATATGTCTTCTGTTGTGTTTTCATGTATTAAAGGTGATATAATGTAAAAACAAAGTAGCTATGTTTTGATAGCAACACATTGGTAGCTGACTCAAAAGTAACGTTACTGTCGAAGCTCAAACGGTGTTTTGAATTGGGGCAAGTGACGCGCCGGAAGTGATGCTGACAACACAGAAGTAACGTGAACGTAACATAAACTTCGGTTTCACTTTTTGCAGCCATGTCAGTGTTGTTTTCGGCTACGAAACCTGATGCTAACGCGACATACCGTATGAATTTAACCAGTTGGGAGGAGACCCGTTGAACTGCATCAGTGTGAGTGTCAGGCTCAGATGTTTTAGCTAACGAAATGTTCGTGCAGCTCACAACAAGCTAACGTTAGCAAACACGAAGCTAACCTGTGGTCACGCAGTACAGTGAGTAACCTTGCTGCCACCATGGCAGCATTGACTTTTCACTTAATGTACCTCTAGTTGCCATGTCATTTCTTAACTGAGTTTCTGTATTGCTTGTTTTTAACTGTAAGCTAGCTTATGATATCAATTATCGATAACGTTAGCAAGAGAGAGGAAGAAGCTAACAAGAAGGCACGCGCGCCCCTCTCCCTACCAATAGTTGACTAACGTTAGCTGTTGTCTGCTCGTCACTGTCAAACACCTTTTCTTTTTTTTAACGCACTGCTGAATCCCTGAGCCTTTTATTTTGGCTCTTGTTTATGTGTGAGTTCCAAGCTAATGACTCAAACTTCTACTGTCTCCTGCAAAGCAGCAGAGAAGCTTGGTGTGGGAGGATGGATGGCGTCAGCTGGAGCGCCACAAGGGCCCAGGAGTCGTTCAGCCGCTCCAAGACGGCAGCAGACACACTGTCGAGGCTCGCCAGCTTCATGGCACGGGCTGACCCAAAACAGCACACACACAACCAGAGGCAGCAACCGTCGCACCTGGCCACATATGTTTGTCAAGAATGTGGTAAGGGCTTTCCTTATGCAACAGATCTGTCGCATCACCAGGAACTAAAACACACATTACCCAAGCCTCACCGGTGTCCGTTCTGTGGGCAGGAGTTCTCCCTGAAGTCGTCCTTACAACTACATGAGTGCAATCATGACTCTTCCCCGTGTGAGCTTTGTCCTGGAGAGTCCCAGCTGGGTTCTCCGTGCCCCTCGTGCACAACCTCAGATCCCTGCAGGCTGCAGGACGAGTCGCCTCACCTCCTGGACGGTAGCCCTTACGCGTGTGCCCCATGTGGGAGAGGCTTCAGCCAGAAGCAGGCTCTGCTGCACCACCAGCAAGCTGGTTGTAGTGAACCACCATCCCCGTCAGATATAGTTGATGCCAGTAGCCTTCCAGGTGATTCTCCACCAGTTTCTGAGGGAGACTCGACCCGCTCAGATTCCTCAGACACCCCAGGGCCCAGCAGCAGAGCTGTCAGTGTGTGCCAATTCTGTTCAACAATGTTCCGCACAGAGGCCGGGCTGCAACACCACAAACAGACTAACCATGCAGAACAGGGGCTAAAGACCAAAAGAGAAAATACTAGTGGAGAAGCTAGGAAAGAGCGGAATATCAAGGTGAACAGAGATCTAATTCAAATGCCAAAATCCAAAACTAAGCTTCTGGACTGTCGCTCTTGCGACATGGTTTTCAGAAGCACCTCTAAGCTGTACATGCACAGAAAAGAGAAGCACAGCAGAGAGAAAAACATTATGACAGAACCATGGCCAGTCATAATCAAGCGCAGGAGATCATTCACATATCCATGTCAGATCTGCAGCAAAGTCTTCTTGCATCATTTGTCACTTAGGGCACATTACAGACAGCACACAGCCTCAAGCGTCACCAAAAACAAAAGTCAGCCTGTAGGATGTACCACCAAAGACTCAGAGTTATCAGAGAATGGATTAAATCAAGTAAAACCTAGCATAGCCGAAGACAAGCCTGTGAAGGCTGGTCCAGGGAGGCCCAGGAAAGTGGCCAAAGTAGAGAACAAAGTTACTGATCCAGGGAGATGCAGAGAAGTGCCGGAGGAGGAGGAGGAGGAGGAGGATGATGATGATGATGATGAACTAGAGAGAGAGTTCCCATGCCCCTCCTGTGCAGAGGTGTTCTCTCTGCAGTCGCGGCTCCGGGAGCACGTGGAGCTCCACCAGTCCTCCGTGAAGAGGCGACAGTGCAGCGTGTGCACAAGCGAGATGGACACCTGTAAATGGCCGGGCTCGAAGAGGCAGAGGCTGTACCACTGCGTGCCTTGCCAGCAGGGTTTCTCAGCACTGGACTCTTTCCTAGAACACTGTCAGGAGCACCTGCGAGTCAGGGTGGAGGAGGACAGCGTCACAGAGGGCTACGCACATCAGGCCAGCAAAGCCTGAGATCCAGTTTGAATGTCCACAGCGATTGCCTTTTTGCCTTGAGGGGTTAGAGAGTGGAGAGTGATGAAATTTCTATGATATTCTTGTTGATTTAGCAGTTCACTGATTGAGCATTCAGGACATTTTGTTTTTATACCTGCGCTGTCGGTTTAATGTTCTCCATACCAACATATCGAGGGTTGAATAGAATGACTTGTTAAAGGACTATACCAGGCTTTTTGCATGTTTTATTTAGGCATTTCACTATAACACTCATACTTCACTGCCAACCATATTCTAAAACATACTATAGTTCTTTTTAGATATTCAAATGTTTTCTGCATTCTAGGCAGCCACCTGGTTCTTGTGCAGTACAGTATGTAAATCAGCTTCTGTGAGATCCATTACAGTGACCATTTAGGCAGTGGTTGAGAAATCAAACAAAGCAAGAAGCAAAAGTGGGCATTTCAAACAGGACCATGTGTAAGAATCCCACAAGCACTCGTAATGAACACTTTTCTAATTCAAGATCCGTTTCAGCTTTATTACAGCATAGATATACAACACATCTTTGACTCAACATAAACCAACAGGTTCCCTGTGATGGATGAAATATTCTGGTGTGTCTGCAAATGGAATACATTGAAACCTTCAGCAGCCTTACAAGTAAAAACAAACATGCAAAAACACTAGTATAGTTCTTCAACAGAAATGGAACATCGACTCTACACCACTGTTTTGTACACAGCAGGACCTAGTTTCTCAAACATCTCAAAGCGAGGATGGTCTTTTTGGGAAATGAGGCCGTCTGCACAGTCATGGTACGTTCTAGCCAGAGATGACGTCTGTCAGTCTATTTTTACACCAGATATCTGGAGTGCTTTTGCTAAGTAAGGTAACATGTCTTCTGCTCTATTTTTGTTATTTTTCTTACATATTTGGCAATAATTAGTCACAGATCGGTGGGAAATGTGGTGTGTCACTTGCTGGATTGTCATTGCTGCGTGTTGTCAGGGTACTAGATGAAAATGTAGTGCTTTGGTCAAGACTGCAAAGTGTTAGCAAGTGCTGCGCCAAGGTCTGAATGAAATCACAAAGTATGACATGTTAACGTGCTCTGAGCATTTCTATGTGCTGTTTCGAGGCCCCAACATGTGGTAGTTATTGTCATAGAAAGATCAACCTTGGAATGGATGTCATGGGTAGTTGTATCCAGTACAATGCCTTTCATTGAGGCCTGTCTCTTTAGCTGGCATGTACTGGAGTGAGATTACCCAGCTATGCAAGCAGACAGCCTGATGGCAGCCCTTCAGTATGTCTGATGCTTGAAAAGTAGGCTTTGATGAATGAACAAGATTCCAAGGGAGGATTTCTGTTTCCCAGTTTGACGCCCTAAATGGTCTAATTTAGGTGGTTGTTTTTCTTAAGGATTTTCAGTTTTCAAAGTTCTACTGTGAAAATGTAAACGATGATTTAATAGGTTTGATGCTTCCACTTTTCTTTTTTTGAGGTCTTTTGTGAATTAGTTTATGGTTCTTTATAGATGAACATAATAAAAACAATTTTCATAAGATTTTTTGTCTTGATTCTTTAAACTAGTTTTGTGAAAACATTCATCTTTTCATATACCACACCACATTAAAAATGTTTTATATAAAGGTATTTGAATCATACTTAATGTTACACTGTTTTTGGCAGAGAGAAGCACACATGAAATGTAATGAAACATAAAATGTAGGCTTAACTTCATGTTGCAAACATATTTTTGTATTCAATTGTTAGATTTGTTTGTCCCTGCCTGCCTAGAATATCTACAGTATTCCATCTTCAGTTTTCTAGAAAATGTTTGGTCGATTAATAATGAAAATCAGCTGTGAAGATGATACCGTAATTTGTTATTCATTCAAGTTGATCTCCTTGCGGTCCCCTTTTGTACTCAAAACACTTGAAGTATGTCCGCTGAACAAGATCAGAAACTAACCGACAGTGCCTCCTCCCGGCCTCGTGGTGGCGGTGTGCTGAAACAGCAGCAACATAATGTCCACGATGGAGGCTTACCGGTGAACTTCCGGTCCCTCACGGCACGTTTTCCTTCCGTAGTTTTGCGAAGCGGCAAACATCTGATCAACTGTGTCGGTTTTAAGTAATTAAAGACAAAATGAGCAAAGCACATCCCCCGGAGTTGAAGAAGTAAGTTGTTGAGCTTGTTCAGATGAACCTGTACTGTTTATTTTGATCCTGCTTTGTATTCTGGAAAACATACCCGCACAGCAACACTGATACATTGTTAGCATCGGAAACTAGCTAGCATTAGCTAGCCTCTATAACTGGTAGCTATGTAGCTATCATCTGCAAGCCTCTCTAATGCAAGTCAATGCTGTTTTTTCTTCAGGTTCATGGACAAGAAGCTGTCATGTGAGTATAACTAAAAGCTGAAGTACAAGCTTACCCCGACAGTCCGTTTGACAGCCCATCATACTTTAAACGCACAGTACAGTTGAAATGGAAAGAGCAGAAAGAGACAAATATACTCTGAGCAACAGTTGAGTCAGAATAGAAGAGACCACCAGTCATTAGTAAAATAAACTGGAAGCTTGGCGTCAAAATGTGCAGATTTAGATACGAACGGGTTTATGTTGCAGCGTCAAGTTCACAGTAAATCAGCCCATAACGAGCTGGAACATTAACGGGAAACGTGTTCACAATAGGTTAGGTTAGCTCGGGTTAAGGACTGTACTATTCAGTCATTGAATGTTACTGAAATCTCAGTATGGCTTACTGCAATTTTCATATTTAAAGTCGAACTGTGTTAAATTAAATATTGTGGTGCTACAAAATGTCTTTTGCCTACACACCGTATTCTACAGACTTGAGGAGACGTATTCCCGCTAAAATCACATCATAAACATTTAATGTATTTTCAATGACAATGTCATTTCTTTTTACGTGGCAAAGTATATCGTAATTGTAATATCAGTCAAAATAATCGCCATTAATATATTTTTTTCACCATGGTTCAGCCCTGCTAGGGTTAGCTCAGTTTGAACTGGATCAGGGAATATCAGCCGAACAGTCTTTTGCAAGCAAACGGAAAGAACAGCGATGAACCCTAACTCGCAGGATAAATCGGTGCCTTCTTTCGTCCTTTCAGTGAAGCTGAATGGTGGCAGACACGTGCAGGGCATCCTGCGGGGGTTCGACCCCTTCATGAACCTGGTGGTGGATGACTCTCTGGAGATGGGCCCAGGAGGACAACAGAACACCATTGGCATGGTGGTCAGTATCTCGGCTGGTGGTTTTTTTAGATAATTGTCTACAGCTCTCATGTTGAACACGACTGTCCAAAATCCCTCCTACTACATAATGCACTACCCTCTGCCATTTGATTTGGTGGTCCAAATTCTAAGCTGACCACCACAATGACTGTTATGTGTCAGAAATCTCTGCTGACACTCACCATAGAGTAAACCATTTGGTGTCTGTTGGTTACGGTCTGTTTGGTTCCTACGACAAGGTTTATTTTCAGCTGCAGATTTGGTGCAAACTAACTGAAAACACTTGTGATGAGGCATACATCTCACGATAGTGCATCTTACTGTCCACACAAATGTTCACTTCACCACCTCCGGTAAAGTGCCGGCTAGATCGCCCTGATCATAAACGTTCAAACCAGCAGTGTTATTTGTGCTGATGCGCCGTCACATTCCTCACCCCTGGAGAACAGAACGGAGAAAGGAGAGAGCTGGACTCATTGCTACTGACACAGCTGTGGAGCATCATATCATCATCAGATATTTGAGACATAAAATAGCTTTAAATAATTGCAGAACAGAGTGTCAATAGTTTTCAATGATATCTTTTAATACTGTGCATGTACCATATTACGTTTACAGCCTATAGTTTTGCGTGTAAATGGCTGCAGAGAACACACACACTGCCGTCACTCGCCTCACCCGGCACATCCTCACCACCACAGATGGCCTTGGTATAGATATCTGTCCGTTTCAAGCAGATACAGAGAAACGGTGGGCTTTTTAAATCAAGAAATAATAATGAGAGCTGTACGTCGGTGACCTCATAGCTGGTTACGGCCACGAGGGGATAAATGATGGTACTTGCTCCTGACTGGGTGTAAGATTCACACCCGGTCTTAGTGAGGAGAAGGATTAAGCCTAGATGGTACAACAGGCCTAACTATTAGGTCGGGCTTAGAGCACCTTAGCTCAAGACCATGTGTAAACTGTTAGTGCAATTAGATGGTATCAGTTCCTTCGGGTGAGACAGACGACTGAAAAGACGAGGCTGAAACAGTGATATCAGGAGCTCTATTCTCTGTGATTTTAAAGGTGATCTAAATGTTACAGTGAAACCTGTAGGAAGTCTTGAATGCAGTGAGTTAACTCGGTGTGGTCTCCTTTCTCATAGGTGATCCGGGGAAACAGCATCATCATGTTGGAGGCCTTGGAGAGAGTATGAGAGCAGATGGAGAATGATCCACACCTTTTTACTTTCTGTTATCCTTTCGCTTCTTTGTTTTCAAAGCCTTTAATGTCTCTGAATTGTGGTGTGTCTATCTGATCAGTTATCTGATGTTTTCTTTGGACATATTTTGAATTGCATAATCTTGTGAATAAATCACTTTTTCTTTGTATTTTATGTTTCACTGTGTACAGTGTGTTACTAACATATGACAGGTTACTGTCTGAAGCTGCTGACATGTTCTTAACATGTTTCTGTAGCAACAGGCAGATTAACGACCACAGAGCACTGAATATTAGAGTTGGGTCAAACGTGATTGGTTGGGTGTGTTACGTATGCCATCAATTCTTAATGGTATGAAATGTCAACATAGAGTTGAATTTTAACTTTTGGAATCATAAATAATGGATAAACCTAAAAAGAAAATGATGAGATACATAAAGGCAGGACTGCATACTACTTAGATTGGGTAGTATAAATATGTGTGATACATTTCTCAACTGTCAGAAAAAATCCCAAACCATTTATACAGTGTTATCTATCATAATACAGTTGCATTAGGTGATATTACAAACCAATAAACAGGACTTCATAGCAGTATTTGATGCAAAAATGATGATGTATCTTCTTAACCTGTTGAGTATTTTATTTGCTGGATTAGTCAATAAAGAACATAAGCAATTCAACAGTTTTTTCAGAAAATGTACCATATATCAATATTGATATCACATTGTAAAACCACATAAATATTGATTGAGGATGTTATCCATATTCACACTCATGTCTACTACATTTACTATTTGGTCTCCATGTGATGCTCCGTTTGCAGAAATCTCAGTTAATGAGTCTTTGTAGTTTCATCAATGAGAGAAAAGTCTGAAAACCCTCCAGCTGTTTGAACAGCTGTGAGGATCCACTGCATGGTCCAGATAACAGAGAGCTGTTCCCTACTTTATCTAAAAGGCTGGTAAACAAGCTTCAGATCCCTCGTCTCTAAGTCAGTGGGTTTTTAATATAAATGTGGCATCATTTGATGTTTACACAGATTATAACAACTATTTGATAAATAATTCTATTTTTGCTTTTTTCAAACTATGGCATTTAAACAAATCTATCAACATAATGCAGTCATTGTCACCTCCCTTATTTTGTTTTATTGTGTAAAAGGTTTGTATGGAACAGTTCATGACTTGGAAGTTGAATGTATAAAAACTTAAATGTAATGAAATTAAAGCTACAACTGTTTAGTTCAGCTTTAGTGTCTAGAAATGGAAGACTCGTTTCCCACTTCTGTTCAGTTTTCATCAGTGAAGTATGTTCAGGGTTGAATGTTGGATTACACCACATCACACCGTCACTAGACTGGACTTCTCCTGTACTGCTAACAGTCACATCTGGATCAGTCAATGATGATGTAAGTAACTGTTTACAGTGTTTTCATTCTAATCATAGAAAGAGCAGGTATAAAAAGATACATAACAACCCTCCATTATAACTTCCCCCATGTTAGTAAGAACAAGACTTAAACACAATGCATGCTGGGAAGTGTGCTGACAAGCTAACAAGCTTTCTGAAGAACTTGGTTTATTGGTTTCAGTGTTCAAAGTTCTGAAATGGTTCCAAAGTATAAAAAAAATACCTTAAATGCTGGTCATTTATATTTCTAAGTTTGAACAACTTGTTATGTTTATCTATTTAAAATAATAGGAGTTGGTTGTTTTCCATTGCAGTACATTAGTATTCATAAGTTTATCCATCACTGTGGCTTCTTAATCACTTTTAACATTTCTCATTTAAACTAATAACAGAAAGCTGCTGGCAAACTGCAATACAAACGATAAAAATGAGAAAAGTGGCTGATGAGAAAAATAGTGTTAAAATCATATTTATATTAAGGAATCTGTTAATTCTAATTCTTATAGTTTCAAATGATCTGATCTCATGACTGCAGAGATTGATGGACTTTATTGAGAAGAGCAGGAGTTGGTGGTGAATGTTGAGGATGAGGAAGCTGCAGCTGGTTACCAGAATTGACAAGCGGCGGCCAGGGCTGTAGAGTGCTGCTGGAGGCAGGAGCTGAAGGAGGCTGCAGGTTGCTTGCAAAGGCCGTGGGTGGAGGTTCAAGTACCATTTTTTTTGTCAAAATCTGCAGGTGTATGAAAGTATATTTGTGTCTTTATTATAATTTGTGTAAAAAAAAAATGAAATCAAAAATCAAGTTTGTAAGTAAAAATATATAAACTGAGAATACATTATTTGTTAGTTTTGCTTATGAAACTAGAATTTTTGGCTGTAAATCAAAAACCTTTGCTTTCAAATCAAAAACCTACACTTTCAAAAAAGACAGCTTTGCTTTAATAAAAACACCACCATCCATCCATTTTCCTCCGCTTATCCGGGGTCAGGTCGCTGTGGCAGCAGGCCAAGCAGGCTGACCCAGACTTCCCTCTCCCCGGCAACATGTTCCAGCTCATTCTGGGGGATCCCGAGGCGTTCCCAGGCCAGCTGGGAGATATAATCCCTCCAGCATGTTCTGGGTCTTCCCCGGGGTCTCCTCCCAGTTGGCCGTGCCCAGAAAACCTCCAGTGGGAGGCGCCCAGGAGGCATCCTAATTAGATGCCCGAACCACCTGAGCTGACTCCTTTCGACGCAAAGGAGTAGCGGCTCAACTCCAAGCTCCCTCCTGATGACCGAGCTCCCTACCCTATCTCTAAGGCTGAGCCCGGCCACCCTACGGAGGAAACTAATTTCGGCCACTTGTATCCGCGACCTTGTTCTTTCGGTCATGACCCAGAGCTCGTGACCATAGGTGAGGGTCGGAACATAGTCCGACCAGTAAATTGAGGGCTTCGCCTTCTGGCTCCGCTCCCTCTTCACCAAGACGGTCTGGTGCAGTGCCTGCTTTACTGCACACCCACCGGGAATGTGTCTGACGTTTTGCCAAGAATACGAACACAGCTCCTACTGCAGTCGTACAGAGACCGGATGGCCCGTTGTAACGGGTCCGACACCCCATACTCCCGCAGCACCCCCCACAAGAACCACAGAGGGACCCAGTCGAAAGCCTTCTCCAAGTCCACAAAGCACATGTAGACTGGTTGGGCAAACTTCCAGGACCCCTCCAGTAGTCTTGCGAGGGTAAAGAGCTGGACCACTGTTCCACGCCCAGGACGGAATCCGGTCTCCCTTTTTGAAGATGGGAACCACCACCCCAGTCTGCCAGTCCATGGGCACTGATCCTGACCCCCATGCGACATTGAAGAGGCGTGTCAGCCAAGACAGCCCAACAGTGTCCAGCGCCTTCAGCATCTCAGGGCAGATCTCATCCACCCCCGGCGCCTTGCCACCAAGGAGCTTCTTGACTACCTTAGCGGCCTCTGCCAGGGATATGGGTGCTTCTCCATGGCCTCCCCAAACTCCTCCCATGCCCGAGTTTTAGCATCCGCGACCACTGCAGCTGCAGCCCTTCTGGCCTGCCGGTACCTCTCAGCTGCTTCAGGAGACCCCTGAGCCAACGAGGCCCAAAAGGCCTCTTTCTTCCGCTTGATGGCTTCCCTCACCTCTGGTGTCCACCACCGGGTTCTCGGGTTGCCGCCACGACAGTCACCGATGACCTTCCGACCACAACTCCTAGCGGCCGCATCTACAATAGAAGCTTTGAACATGGTCCAGTTGGATTCCATGTCCCCCACCTCCCTCGGGATGTGTGAGAAGTTCTTCCGGAGGTGGGAGTTAAAGTTGTACAAATAATAATATATAAACAAGCATTAAAGCTACTGCATATGCAGTTAACTTACCAAAGCTGTTGTTCACTTAAAGACAAAGTCCATCCTCCTTTCTTTGATTACAAAGAGTTTAATCTCAGAGTTGTTCGGTACATCCATGCATTTTAGTTCCAGTAAGAAGTCCTTCTTGATTCATGGACGCCAGTGAAGACAGTCGAGCCTCCCCAGTTGTATTTCTTGAATACGTTTTAATGCGTTTGAGGGCTGAAAATGTCCGCTCGACAGAGGCAGCAGATATTGGGATTGTCACCGCCCAACACCAATCACGTATGGCTAGGCCAGCTAGCAGGCTCTGACATGTCAAAGAATACGCCCAACATGTCAAACTAAAGATCTGATTGGTTGAAGACTATGACAATCAACAATATCGTCTCCATTCACTTAAACTGCAAAGGGATTCACTTCAGAGTCTGCAGGCTTCGGGCCTCTCTTCTTACCTAGAGACACAGAGGTGAAATCTGATTGGATAAAAGCTCTACTTAAAACAAGCTGCACTGGAAGCAGAGCAGCTGAGGAAGACAGTAGCTGTGCAATGAGAAAATAAGATAATGGGAAAATATTTTTATAAATTATAATACATGTAGTGTATTTAAGAAAAATTATTAAATTATAAAATAGCTGTAACTTTGTGATCCTGTTTAGGCCAGCAAAGAAGGCCTTGCAGGCCCTGATGGCCCACACTGATATATATACTGTATATACTGTATATATTATACTGAATTGCCTGTGAGGGTGACAAAAATATGATGTTCTGACGTGTTTGTCAAAGTGTTATTTACTGCTTTTTTTCATGTTGGAATAAATGTTAAATATTTAACTGCAAAGTAGTAATGCGTGTTTGATACCTTCATTTTTTTGCATTAAATCATACTGGGATGTTGCTGAAATTGATTGGATGGCCCTACCTAGAACATTTTCCACCAGCCGCCACTGGATGGGATGCTTCTTCAGTGTTTCAGTCACTTTCTCTAATACAAACCGCTTAGGCTATCTGATGTGTTAATGGATAAAGAATACCTTTGATACATGTGTTTAACCCTGTGTCCCACAGCTCCACTGTAAACACTAAGCTCAGTACGTCTGAGCTTAGTTTCTCCTTAACTTTTCATTTATCTCACTTACAGGTTCATAAACCAGTGAGGCCAGTGAAAAAGCGGGGATGTTACACTATGTAGCATCAAATACAAAATACTCTGTTTGGTGATCACAAGAACATCACGATTCACTCCAATGAAACAGGTTGGTTTAAAAACTGGCTGACATTTTAATTACAGTGAGTGTGACTCATCTGAAATGTATGTATAAAGAGATGCAGAACAACATGCCCAAATGAGCAAAAACATAAGGAATACATTTTGGTTATAAGAAAATTAAAATAGATACAATTAAAAATGTTATGATGGTAACACACTTCTAAAACCTAAAAATATATTTTTTAAGGTAACATTTATCATTACAACATTGTGGAGAGCAACTTCCGGTAACACCTCAAAGTAAAAGAAGAACTGACGCAGGAACAGTAGAGGGCGCTACATCTTAAGGACGCACTTTCTCCTCAGGCGGACTTTTATTTTGAAAGGCGATTGTCGTCATCGCGGAAACGTTTCTTTCCGTTTTATGTCGTAGCCGTTTGACCGTATGTGGAAAGTAGCAATGTCGGAGGAGGTTGGGAAGGCGCTACAATCGGTAGTGGAACGGGTGAACCAGGCGGCGGCACGGCGGACCAAGGTAACTGCAGCCCGGGAGGCTCCCCTCCGGAGCACCGCTGCCGTCGCGCCACTCTCGGGGTCCGAAAAAGTCGTGCTGCGGCAGCACGACCCGTTATGTAAGGCTGCCAAACATCTCAACCTTTGGATGGGAGTTAGTCAGGGCTCGCGGCAGCACTTCCATAACAACATGCATGGTTATTGGTGGCAGCGGTCCATGCGTGGGAACAGGATGTGACTTACTCTGAATGCATGCGCGTTGTTGCATAGAAATGATTCCCGTGATTACGGCTAGTAAGTGCAGGCTGTTCATTAACACGAGCACGCGTCTGACCAGCCACAGCTCTGTGGAGGGTAACATTTTCCCCAATGCTCTCCTATTAGAATAGCATCAAGGCTGGTATCTAGGTCAACGCATGTAGGAGAATGCTCAGCATCCTTCCAGCACCACCCAGATGTCTCTCCGTGGGTTGTTACTGAAAATCTAAATGATCTGTAGAGCTGACTGCATGACGATCAGCATCTGAACGTAGCAGCAGCCAGAAGCAATTAGTTCCAGCAGTGTTTATGCAGGATCCGGACAGGGCTGAGTCACTGCTCTCCTCATCTAGCATGCTGCATCACACACTGATCCGCTCCCCTGACATACAGCTGAAAACATGAGCATGTGCTGTCCTTCCTCAGACACTGCCAGCCGTGCCGCCCCGCCTTGTAGCTGTCAGCAAGACCAAACCCCCAGAGATGGTCGTGGAGGCCTACAGACAAGGACAGCGCAACTTTGGAGAGAATTATGTGAGTGGGAAAATGCTACTGGTGTGCATCACTCCAAACTTTCCAAGTGTCACAAACACCAAAAACTCTCAGGGGAATAAAAGTGGTAAATTACGTAGAGATTGACCTCATCCTTTATGTCCACTCCAGGTTAACGAACTGGTGGACAAAGCTTCAGATCCTCTGGTAGGTTTACATGTTTCATCACGTACAGTTGACCTTTGTCTCCACTGCAGTCTGTGACAGATTATCACAGTGTTTCTTTTTCCCTCTTCAAGATTCTAGACTCCTGTCCAGAAATCAAGTGGCACTTTATAGGCCATCTACAGAAGAATAATGTCAACAAACTTTTGGGTGAGTGATTGTCAACTCTCCTGTTCAGGCTGCATGTTAAAGAAAGCTCTGCACTGAGTCTCGTCTTTCCGTTGGACAGGCGTGCCGAACCTGTTCCTCGTGGAGACGGTCGACTCGGCGAAACTGGCTGACAAGGTCAACAGCTCGTGGCAGCGTGTCCGAGGAGGCGGCGCTCAGAGGTTAAAGGTCATGGTGCAGCTCAACACCAGCGGAGAACAGAGTGAGTTGATTTCAGGGCTTTTTATCTTCCCGCTCTTGTTTTGTGATCTGATCACAAACGCTGCGTCTGCTGTGTGTTGTAGGTAAACATGGCCTGCCACCAGAGGAGACGGTGAACACGGTGAAACACATCGTGTCCCAGTGCTCCGCCCTGCACTTCTTAGGACTCATGACCATCGGAAGCTACGGCTACGACCTCAGCCTGGGCCCCAACCCAGACTTCCAGGTACAGACGACTATGATGACAACAATGTGCTTGTGAGAAGAATGCGTTTTAACTTTTTTTCTGTGTGCACCAATTAAAACTAAACTATACATGAGATCAATACCATAGTGAGCTTAAACAGTGATGTTGATCAAATTTTCTAGTTATGATCAGGATTGAAGTTGGTTAAAAGATTTAACTTAATGAAAGTGGAAAATAATATGTAAGTTTATGGCAATTTTTTTAAGCTGACATTTAGTCCTCAAAGAGAGGCACAAGGGTTAAAATACAAAACCGTAGACCGTTAACTCCAACCCTTCCCTAATATTTATATTTTCATTTAACATATAATACAAATATGTGTTCTTTTTAACTGTCAACTCAAGTCAAAACACAGTAACTAAAAAACGAATCACATTAACACTAATCTGAAAACTCAAACTAAACAGAAATAGACTTTTAACAAGAACAATCAATCATTATTAAAATGTATGCATCTCTACTGGAGGTAGAGTAGATAAATACACCCGACACAAACTTCAGTATTGGTGTTTCTATCGGCTGATAAAGAAACTGGGATTGGGTTTGAGATCATTAAGGAACAGCATTTTCCTGATGGGGCCAAATGTCAACGTGTCTCTTAGATGCTGCTGAGTCGGAGGCAGGAGGTGTGTGACGGCCTGAAGCTGCCTCTGGAGGGGGTAGAACTCAGCATGGGCATGTCGACAGACTTTGAACACGCGGTGAGTATCGCTCCTTGTCAGCAGTTATAAGCTCTATTCAAGCACAAATATGGAAGGCATGATGAAGTTGGTTTATGTTTAGCTGATGATGGAGTAGCTAAGGAGTGAGCCTTCTTATATACGTAATTGTTGTTTCACCATTGCACAGCACGGTGGTCCAGACTTGCTGTTTTTAAAAGCGCTCCATAGATTAGATGAACTTGAAACTTGGGCCATCGCACTTCCTTCTGATCTCAGTGGAGAGTTGCACAGCTCAGTGCACACTTGTGAGTCGGGTAAAGATGAAGTGGTAGCGAACATTTCAATTTACCTGGAAACATCTTTTATTTGGGAGGCGTTAGAGAAGATGTGGGCGAAACTCCAACTATGTACAGCTCAGTTTGAGATAAAACATGACCGTTAACATCTTTGTTGTTATTTGAAGACTACTGATAAATAAAACAACTGGTATTGGGCCAAGTAAATATTGGCTTTAGGTAAATAGATTTGTGACCCACTTGCCCAACTGGGCAAATGCATAAAAACATGATCGTTGAACCCTGTATATATTTAGCTGAGTTGTGTACTTGCATTATCCCTGACATGATCCATCTCTCCTCGCCTCCTCCACTTGCATCTCAAGTTGGTTGCACTAAGACACGAGACAAGGAAAGGAATCAAGGAGGCATAAAATCTGGAAATAAGGAAGACCCTCTGTCATCTGTTTTGGTTTTGTTTTGGAGACCCCTAGCAGCAGGAAGTTACATATTGTGTGTTTAAAGGTGCTATATACCGGATTGGCATTTCTACAGCCTCTCAACGGCTCAAGCTAACAGCGCTAACTACAGCAAAGTGCAAAATGTAAGTCATTTGTATATAGTGTTTTGAATTTTCTTTCTGAATTTGTGAACCCAAAACACTTAAAATCAATAGATGGTTTTCAAATGAAAATACCCATGCTGTGAAGTTGGTGGGATTTCAACTATTCAGTTAGTTGTTACATTTTACACTGAGGTTGCTTTTGAGCTTCTTTTTGTTGGCTGCCATTACTTTCGATAACAATGTGATTTGATGCGTGTAAGTCAGAATATCATACTCAATAACACTGTCTAATGTGTCAACTCAAGTTTTTCCCTGTACTCCCATGTATTGAAGATCGAGGTGGGCGCCACCAACGTGCGAGTGGGCAGCGTCATATTCGGCAACAGGGAGTATCCCAACAGTGCTGCCAACACCCCGAACCCCAGCCCAGCCCCCAGCCCCGAGAAAACGAGCAAGAAGGTGTCCGAAGAGGCCGCCAAGAAGATGCAGCGCCTCACTGTGTCTGAACACTAAGAAGAGCGTCCCCCCCTCTGAAGTAACCTTTATGAAAAACAAAAGTCTTCACATGCTAATGAATAGAGCAGTGAAGCAGATCATCTCCACAGAGCCACATGGAGCTAGGATTGCAAAATTGTTGCATCATTTTAAAGTGTAATCCTCTTCACTTTTTTTGTGTGCCCTTCTTGCTCTTTTAAGCATTAAGTGGCATTCAGTACAAACGTAGTTTGACCTTTTTTAAAGTAGTGTGTTACGAACCTTTAGTGCTCTGACTTCCTCCCCATGGAACTCTCTCCTACGAGATTACCGGCTACAAGACAAATGTACAACCACTGAAAACAGGGTGACATGTGGGAAATGATTTCACGGGAGTTACGAGATAGTTGTTGTGCTGACGTGACATTTTCTACCTTTCCAACCCTGATGTGACAGTGCTCGATTGTGTACAGAGTCCCAGAGATCAGGAATTCCATGTTTTTGTTGTACAGATGAAACTGAAGACTTGATTTAATAAATCATTTATTCCTTTATAATGACAGTATTGTGCGTTTGATATCGTTTGTCGTGTCAGATCTCCATTCTTGATATTAACATGAGTAAACCTGAAGAAAAGGGTTTTGTATCTCGTGTCTGGTGTGTGTTTGAGATGAGGGGGAGTGAATCTATGCAAAGTGGCCATTTAGTTTTTGCGCAGCAGCTAGCGTGGCAGTGATCTCTTCAAAGATGTCACGGGTTTGGTGTGTTCTGTCTTCATAAGTGCTTTTAATGTCCGTGATTTTAAAAAAAACAAAGATTGAGGTGTGGTTAGCAGTGTGCTTACTGAGGCGCTTCAGCATCATTTGTTTTGGATTCTGGCTCCCGAGGGAAAGCCAAGCAAATGGTTTTGTTGAATGTTTCTGCCATTGGCTGCGTATTTCTTGTAATGGGGGAAGTGGCACAAATGACACGGTAGTTTGGCTAAAATTTCTTTATTAAGCACATGGAGCTGACATCTGAACCACAATGAAAACAAGTCTTAGCGATGACAATTTAATGCATGAAAAAATGAACACCTGGAACCCACTGACTCAATATATTCCCTTCCAATGTCTCACTAGGAATCTGAATCAGCAGTGTTTCCAAAAGGTATCAAAATGCTGTCCGGCATTGATAAATTAAACCCAAAATAGCTCACGATAATGACGGTAAACTCGTTTAAGCTCAATAAATACGCTCTGACGAAACAAAGAAACCTGGTGACACAATTGGAAAAACGTAAAAGACATTCAATCTGTGTAAAAGGCATTAGAAAACAGTCAATACACCGTTATTTACAACATACAGTAGAATCCTGTTATTAAGAGGCATATCAAACACGGTCTACAGACCTAGCTCTGGTCAAATGTACAGCAGACAGAACTCTAGCTAGAAACTATATACAGTCAGAAGGATGGAAACACTTCATTTAGAACCTCCATTACACATTTACAAGCATTATATAAACACTTCATTCTGGTGTAAGGAGATATAAGGACAATGTTTATTAATGTCAACAATTATAACTTCTTTGAGCATTTGTGACTGATGTATAAACAATGAATGTGTATGAAACATGAGGTATTTATTATTAGAATGATTGTATTAACTATGTATTGTGTTGTATTTACTTAAATCTTCAGCCTCCGACACAACTGAGTCTCTTCCGTTAGCTGCTGAGGCTGAAAGCTCTGGAAGGACTAGTAAGTGGACCTTAAGTTCTGAAGTGAAGAATCTCAACAGGTCTTCATGAGATTAGAACACATCTATAAACATTTCTTCTTGTGTATAAACAGTTAATAGATGTTTCATAACACACTGAGGATTCTTGAGTGTTACCCTACAGCTTTGTTATATTGTGTTATTAATATGTAATTCATCAGCTACAAATGTATTATGGGAGGTTAGAATTGTTCACAAATGCATTGACACTTAAAAATGTCAACGCTGCGCATGACTGTATTACTGTGTGTAATAAACCATTTATTAAGGGTTTATATTATGCATGCTAATTACAAGCTTTAAAGTGTTGTCAAATTGACATGTGAGGAATCAAGGCCAGTATAATATTTGCACATGTGTGACCACTTGATCAACACTGCTGAGAGCCTCCGAGTTAGAAAACCTACAAATAGATCAGATCAGCCTCTCTCAGTGAAACGGACCATATGTATTCATTAAAAGGGACCATATGTATTCATTAAAAGGTGAGGAAACCAAGTATAGACAGCTGGATTAGAGATTATTTGGAATCTATAGAGCGAGCAGCATCGCTTCTTTAAGATCTGGACGGGGGGGGGGGGGGGTCCCCAGAGTTTTTTTTGGTTTAAAAAAATACCTTAAACTGAGTAATTTCCCCTCATTCTCTCTGAATGGTCAGCTGAACATTCATTTGGTGAACTCTAGATTTCCTGCCTTACCTATATGCTGTATGTTATGAAACATCAGACCATTTTGCCTCTTCTTAGGTGGCAGGAGTGAAGATGAGTCATGCTCGTCATTTGATGTTTTACGGTTTCAGGATGACGAAGACAGTTGAGCAATTCTATAAAAAAAATGGGCTCTACAGGATGATGTTTTACCCAAATGATGTAGAGATTTTTAGGCATTCTTTTATCTGAAAATGCTTAGTGCATATAGCTGCCGTGAATGGGAAAAAAAATCTCCCCGTGGGCGGAAGCCCCCAGACCCCCTCGGTTTGGGCTGCTTATATCATCTGGCTCCGCCCAGGTAGCCACATTGGGGCTCTTTGAGTCTGATCAAAGTCTGCTTGGAATAAAAGGCCATGATGGCAATTATATCTGATGGTGTATAGCCCCCCCACATAGATTTATTTTATATATCTCCTAAAAGGCCTGGTAATAAAACTATGTGCAACAATATCAATGACAAAATGTGGCCACATAAAAGCATGTATCAATAAAGCACTGGGTCACTACTTGTAACAGCTTTAACATTCTCATTCCTACATATCTATTGGAGCAGTCACTCCTGTTTGACCATAAAAACAATCCCAGATTACTAATGTCTCTGCTTCTTCTTGACCAGAGGACAGAACACATGACATGTCCAGTGTTATCAGGAGAACACAACAAACACAATGAAAAAAAGGCAATTGGAATGTTGTGCTACTGTGTTGTATAATAACAACAATAGCCTAAAACATTTGTGAGGAAAAGCTCATTATTTAAGGTTGATATGTGCCTCTGTGGATTTGCTCGTACCATTTAGTGGCTGATATCAGGAGCGTCTCCTCCTGGGTGTATCTGCACTGTAGGGTGGGGCGTCTCTCCATTCCGGTCCGTCAAGTCCGTCTACTTGTGTTTATGTTGATCCCCAACGCTGCCGACGTTACACCAGTTTCTTGGCCTCAAAGAAGCTTTTGAGGTGCTTCATCTGCCAAATGCCGATGACGAGGAGGATGAGTGTCTGAGCGATGGACCACCAGAGCACACGCTGGTTGGTGCTCTCGCTCGTCATGCGAAACCGCTCCTCGCGATACTGCAGAAGACACCAATGAAGTCACAAGAGAGGTCATTAACAGCAACTGTACCCAATCAGCCATGGAGTGAACCTGTCACCTCACACATTACTTAGGCTGGTTGCACCAACACCGATTCATTCTCAAACCTGATTAAATGATGGTTTCACTTTAAATCATGTTGCACTAAACTTTCTTAAAATGAGGAAATATTCCCTTTAAAGTCAATTTTCAGTAATTGTTCTGCCCTCAGGACTGGGGAATTAGCGCCCCCTCCTGGGCCCTTTAGGTTGTGTTGTTAATTTGCATTTATTTTGACATGCACTCTGACATGGAACAGGAAGTTCGCCACATGCGGTAGTTTTAGGTAGATGGTCTCAGAAAATCATCCGCTGCCATCCATCATGTGTTTACGCCTTCGAAAGCACAGTCTGTAAGTATTTGTTTAGCACAGACCACAGAATAGTATTTTAGTAATACTTTCTTCTTAAGTATATTTGTAAAGGTTAATTTTGTATCCGTAGCCAGTTGTTGTTACACTATACGTTTGACTGCTACAGAAGCGTAGGAGATGCATAAAGTTAAATTTGTAGTGTGTAATTCATATGCATATTGCTCATTGTGTCCTTCTGTTTGTTTTAATTTTACTCTTATTTAATTCGTGTACGTTGTCAAAAAAGACATCTTCGGTAATACTGTTCCGCAGTTTCTTCGGGTCCCATGGGTTGGTCCGTCACATGGGCCAACCACAGTCTCTTCGCTTCATCATTTGTGGAGCTGGACTTCACCATGAGCCACTTCTGCGTCAAGTATTCTTGTACCGACTCCTTCGGGTCTTTCTTCGCCACCATAGCCTTGATCTTTTTGAACTCGTTAAAGCTCTGGGTGGAGGCTTGCATCTCTGTTAACCCGACGTTTCCTTCAGTTGTGGCAAGGTTGTTGCTTCGTTTTGAGCCCGGCCCCGCTGCCGGCTGCTCTTCTTCGCTGTCCGAGATGTCTTGTTGCCGCGCCTTTTCTTCTTCCTGGGCCAACTTGAAGGCTGCTTTCTTCAACCGTCGTAGCATAACATCATACACTACTGCCAGAAAGCCCGTGCGGAAATTACTTGTCAGCTTTGTGCAGGCTGCGAGGGAGCCGTAGGTTGGGGTCATCAGAAAATTCGCCCATTCTCCTTTTGTGGCGTATACCATTACCCCCTTCATTCCCTCGAGGTCGTGTGTCCACATCTCCGGAACATCGTAGCCTGTTTGACCAACTTCTGGAGCATAGGCTTGTCTCCCGTCCTTGGTCGTCATGGGCCCATATCGGTCATCTCTGGCCAGGCCCCGTGAAGCCGAGTACACCGACAGAAGGGGCAGTGGGTTCTTTGGGCCATTCGATTGAGGTCAGGCTTGGCACCGTCTCTTCTTCATCTGACTCGTCTGAGTCGTTGGCTGCGGAGTCTGACTCGCTCTCTTCCTCTGGTGGTGGTGTGAGGGGCGCTGGATGGGTCGCTTCGGGTGTCCTCACCGGTGTTCTGAGACTTGCCCCACTTTGGCCCCGACTCATGAACCTTATGGACCCTTCTCCGGTACTTTTGTATTTCATTCTCTGCAGACCTAAGGATTCTGCTGGGCTTGTCCCCGCGTTTTCTGATCGTCTTGTCACAGGAGTCTCTACCTCGGTTTGCACTGCTACCCCTCTTGAGTTGGCGGTTGTTGTTTCTTTCTTCCTCGAGGGTTTCTCCTGGCTCGTGCTGGTGCGTGGTGATCTCATCTCTCGGCTCGATGGTCCAGGTGTCAACTCTAGGTAACTCCCCCCTTCATCCTCTTCCTTTCGTGGGTCTGGTTTTGAGGGGAGCCGGGGTCGCACTGCCCTTGCAATCGGCGCTTCTTCGTCTTCGGGCTTTCCTGCCCTCCAGTTGTTGGGTCCTTCAGTCATCAGGAGGGGTCTCAGTACCCTCTCCTTCCTCTCCTGGTATTGCGCTACCGAGGTGACGATGACCAACTCTTGGATATGACTCCAGCTGTGTCCGACTTTCATCAGTTGGTTCATAACTCTCATGGCCGCTTCTTCGGCCACTTACCATGGTAGGCCGCCGGACCTGGTACCGTCGATGCAAATGACAACCCTTTTGTATGTCAACTCACTGGCTCGGTCTACTCCTTCTGCCAGTGCTTCCTCTAGGTCATCCCGGTAGGCGTCCAGGTTGTTTCCCCCCTGGTACCCTTCAATTGGTACATGCAGTATGGCAAAGTAGGTTGATTCTCCCCCACTTGTAACAACTACTGATGTTTTCTTTTTCCGATAGCTGTTGAGCCTTTCTTCAACCTCTTTTTTGTACAGTGCTCCTCCTTGGCGCATCAGCGCTTTTCTGAACCGGCTGAGATGAGGTTTCAGATTGGAGTTGGTCAAGACTACCAATCCATGGCCCTCCAGGTCCCAGGGTTCCCCGAAATGATTGTAGGCTGTTATCCCGGTCTGGTTGGCATACTTCTTGGTGCCATCGGGCATTTTCTTTAGCGGCGGGAGGAGATCGTCTTGTCGCGGAACATTAGGGTGCTTCTTTTTCCCCGTCTCTTTCTTGTGCTGCTCCGGCTCTTGGTTGTCCACGCCCTCTAGTGTCTTTCGCACTAGAGTGGGGATCCCTAGAGTAAAGGCCGATGAGTGTGCGAGTTGTTTTCCGCTTCTGCTCAACAGCGAGTCTTCCTCCTCATCCGCTTTTCCTTCTTTTGAATCGTCAGACTCACTTTCGGACGAGGCCTCCGCTGGGGTTTCAGTCCCCCCACGTGGCTGAAGGTTTCGTCTTCTGGTTCGGCATAACCGTCCATGCTTTGTACATAGCGAGCTATGTCGTCTCGCTCTTTTTGGTTCTTTGTAGCGGGGTGTAGCCTTTACCGATGGTTTTATAATGACTTCACCCGCTCCTATTTCTGCTGCCAGCATTTTTACAATGGCATCAAAATCTGGTGAGGGGCTTATCATGGTGACGATTCTACCCGTGAGGGTTTGAAGCACCAATAGCCACCAGGCCAGCCATTCTCCCACTTCTTTCTTGGTTTTCGGCCTTTTCGGCCGATCTGGACACCGTACCACCGCTACAGCCATCCCTGAGAGGAGTTGGAGTATGCGAAGAGCGGATTTCTCTCCGGAGAAAAAGAGATAATACAATGGAGAGAATTAAAAAACGACTGCGTGGTCTGCATGATGCCGACCACCCTGATTGTTCAATGGGAGGGACCCGGGAACCAGAAACCGGTTCGGGTTACCGGGAGAAGAAGAGAGTTCAACAGTATGCACCATAAGCCGGTGAAGGTTATGGATGCCTACGTTTGCGGCATGTGCCGAGTGGAGATGTTGCCCAGGTTAACCATCATCACCCAGTGGGACCTACGAGGGGAGAAGCCAAGCTTTAGGGACTGCTTCTGCCAGTGGGACGGGGAGCGGCTGCACCTCTGTGGATCATGTGCCCTTCTCCAAAGAAACGGGAAAATGGTGCAGGCTGGTATGGCAGAAGGATGGCAGGTGAGAAAGTTCATTGAGCCCCTACAGACCCTGGCACCAGCCTCATGGGACTCTCGGGCTCCTGAGACTTTTCTTGAACCAGTTTGTGAAGAGTCCGGGGTACCCTCTGCACCATCTCTGGACCAATTGGATGAAGAACCACTGGACGATGGTGAGGGCCGGAGCGCTGGACCAAGGGGAACTTGGAGAGAGTCAGTGTGGAGGAATTGGCCATACAGCCCAGCCCAGGCAGAGATCGTCTACCCACCGCTGGCTGCAGTGCAGGTTCCTGCTGCCTTCAGAGTTTATCGCGACCCTGATGGACCAGGGTATAGCTCGCTGGCAGCTGAGTTGCCAGATTGCAGACGAGACATGGCGATAACCCACGGCTGGATGGGGCCCTGGGAGCTCACTTCCTGGAACCGGTTAATAGAGGAAGTTTTCTGTGACCAAAATGCCCAGGTACAGGAACTAGCCGGGGTGCCAAGAGAAGACGGAGCCCGGGGCACGAATCTCCATTATCGAGTCACCAACCTGGATGCTTTTGGCCACTCAGGGGCCAGGGCAAAAGAAAAAAGTAAGATCTTTACGATCACCCCGGAGGGGTGGCAAAGAGAAGGAGTCATACAAATACCCGGTTCATGGGCGGCTAGAGCGGCTACGCCCACATGGCCTGAGCGGACAATGCGCGTGATGGTGACGGTGAGGACCGTGATGGTCCCATTCGTCGGCGTATTCTCCCTTGGGGTTGTTTTGACCAGAGCGGACGAGGCGTGGCCTCCACCGGAACAACGCGCAAGATCTAGAGGGTTTAAAGCCTGGGCCCGGAAGGCGTTTCACAAGTCAAGCTCTGGCGGAAGAAGAGATAGAAGCAAGAGCGAGTAGAAGCATAATTGAAGAAAAAGGAAGTTGATTGTTGCAATGTCGCACCCAAACCAAAAAGGCAAACAAGGACGGAAAAGGAAAAAGATTTCCTCTGATCCCAACACACCAGTAAGACCATATATTAAATTACCTAATGAAAGAGTCTACCTCGACAAACCAAAGAGATTTTTTATACAGAAAAGGATTCTGTGGATCCGGAGCATATTTTTGCAGCAATGGCGAGTACCAAAGATCCCCAGACCTACGGATACCAGGGAAAGGAGACTTACGAAGGACCTTACGGAACGGCTGGGAGCTCCAGTACGATAGAGTTTTAGTCATGCTGACTTGCCCATGGTTGATGCAGCCGGTTCCCTGTTGTCCTGCCTCGTCTCCCTGGATCTTGAACACCACTCGCCTAACGGTGAAAGGGAAACATCTGAAATTAAGGTGGGGACCTAACTACGCTGACCATTTGCAAGATGAATATGTCGAGATTTGGCTGGGTGAGGAGGTGATTTGGACGAACAGCCCAATTATGCGGCGCCGAACGGCTCTGCACGTTAAAAACAAAAAACGTTGTGTCATTGAGAATCACGACATGAGGTTACACACTGTCCATTACTGCCTGCCTAGTCCAGGCCCGCTAAATCCGAATCCAGACCTACGGATGATGAATATGCCATACACCAAGGTCAGGAATTGGATGCATCTCCAGCAAAATCACTCCGACCTATGGGCAAAAGTAACGGAGCTCCAGACGGAAGAAGGAGAGCCCCTATTCGCAGCACTCGCCCAAGTCAGAAACTATATTTCACCGGAACACAAGGAGGGGTACAGACGGCTGACCTGGCGTGCGGATGACGATGGAGACTGCATCGGGCCACTCCCACAGCCACAGTCGCTGGTCGTCACCTACTATCGATGGGTGTGGAGAGGGCTGGATGAAAGAATAGGACACCACCCCTCAGTGCTATATCATCGACTCCTGTGGGGAAGGGTTGTTCAGACTGACCCGGACTCGCCTCCGTACTTCAGCTCCAGCCATCACGAACCAACAACGGACCTGCAACCGCAGACCTCCACCCAGGCGGCACCTACTCCATGGATCTCCCAAGTCTGCTTGGGGGAGTTCAAGGAACTAGGCGACCCGCAAGATTAAAACCCAACAAATCAGTAAGCAGAGGCAAGCGACTACAACAATCAAGTAAACGACCACGGAACGGAAAAAGGATATGTTTTTGCGTAATGGCTAAAATGGTAGCAGTATTGGCGGGACTAGCAGTTGTCCTGGCTATACTGTACCACTATGGTAGTGAACCATGGGACCTAACTCATGTAAGGGTGTCCTACGCTACCACAAAGAGGTTCGACCAGACATGCTGGACGGTGGAACCTGCAACAATTGTTCTCTCCAAATACGCTGGATTGGGGAGCAACATCACCCGGTTGGACCTGGAAGGTCTAAAGGGATTGCAAGAAGGGGGAGAGACAGCCCCGAATCTGACTGCTACTATCGTCGCGTGGATCGCTACCTGGAGGCAAACGGGTGGAATCAACGACACAGACATAGAAACAGATTGGACTAAAGAAATCCAGCGACTGACAGAGAATTCAACATGGAAAGTGGATGAAATATCTACGGAAGAAGAAGAAATAAAGATAACAATCTTGATCCAGAAAGAAAGAGCAGAGAAAAGGGCACAGTGTAATTGGATTTACCCCGAGTACGGGGTCCCAGGCTGGTACTGTTCATGGGCATGTGTCCTATGGGCAGAGCGAGGGACCGAGGGATACTGGAAACCCGAGGTAATATACGCAGCGAGCCACCGCAATGATACGTGCTTAACTATTTTGCCAGGAGAAGGGGATTTCTGGGGACACTACAATCTCACCTGCGAGGCTACACCACCACGACGTAAGCCCAGGCGGCCTAGAGTGAGGCCACTGGGTAACTGCACGACCAGTTGGGTGAACAACACCATAGGCCACGCTGACAATACAACGCAGCAAGCAGAAGAGGAAGAGGTGAGTCCTACGACTCCAGAGCCCACGGAATGGCAGCCGCCACCGAGATTCAAGCCACGAGAATCCAGTCATCGTAAAAATATGAGCAGGAGGTGGGCAAGGGAATGTATACTAACCAAGCTCCCCAAACTTGATAGGTGTTTCTGGAACGTATTCTTCTACTGTACTACCCAGAATTACTTCGTAATAACCGCGGCAACAAAACCACAGTATCAGGCTCATAAGTACCTCTATCTACCCCAACCTAATGCCCAGTATGAGGAATGGCTCAACAAGACATTGCCCTGGATATGGGTAACATCGCTGGAGCATTTCAGGGGATCCTTCCGCCAGGGATACTCCAGGGCCAGCCACGGCCTCGTAGGACCTAGAAGGACAGACATGCATGTACAAAAACTGCCTAAACCAGAGGATTTGATGACAGTCCCACTCGGAGATTTCCAGAAAATTGACACGTGTGTGACCAACAAAATGTTTGAGGCTCTGAATGGTACAGAGTATCTAGCCGAGGGAGCCTCACCGCGATGCACACTCTGGCAAGAGTGGCACCGGGTTTGGGGGACATGGCTATATGACTGTACGGGCCTGAAGGAAAATCAAACCATCAAGGGGACCCTACAAGCTTGGAAAGAGGGCCATACCAGAGACGGTAGTTCAACCTGGTGGGGCCTGCAGAAGGATGAAATAATGGCGTGGGTGGTGCCATGCCTAGCTGAGACGACAAATTACTGGGTGAAGTATCAGTATATTGCCACAGTGTACTCAAAGGACAAGGACATCTGGCCCGGCCTATGGAGCAAACCAGAACCCTATGTGGGTCCACGACCCTGGAAGATGGAGTGTGACCGAGGCAATACTACTTGCAACATCAGCCTGGCCGGAAGACATTGTGAAGCCGTGCCAGGGTGGAAAGACCATTGTCAAAGATACTATGGTGATGAGTATGACACCCATGTGCAAGAAGTAACCTGGGTGAAAGGACAAGACAAGAAATGGCGCAGATCAGGTCCACTAACAAGCAGCTGTACCAACTTAATCCTGGGCCATCGTATGAAAAACAGAAAGAATGTGAACGGACAGATCATTCCGCCAGTAACAGACCCTACAGTTTTTCTGGCTGAGGGTCACGCCTTCACGAGGAAGTCGAGGAAGAAAAGGTAAGTGAAAGACAGGCCCCTCCTAAGAGGAAGGGAGGGCCATACCCGTCTATAAAGGGTAGACTACAGGAGTGCCACAGCCATTGCAGACCCGGATCTTCAACCAACAGCCTCGACCAAAAAGAAATCTACACAACAGCCAACATGACATCTGACGCCACCTCAACCATGAGCACCAGCCTGACCACTTTCGGAGTGAGTACAATCTCCACCACCGCGGCCCCAGGCCTGACCACTATCAGAGAGGTTGCAACTGAAGCATTCCAAAACTCCTCAGCCGCAGACCCAGTATCAGTGATTAGATTAACCGAGCTGGACTTTTGGGTCCTTGAGATCATATGGTTCTTCTACTGCTGTATGGGTGACTGGTCCGTATCCCAGCCACTAAGAATGCTGACCCTAGTTGCAGGATGTCTGAAGACGGCGATCGAGAACATCTATCGCGGGTCGATGCGGATCACCCTTTCCTGGTTTGCGACATACCTCTTGGGGAGAGTCAACATTGACACCACACGCTTCGGTCTGGCGAAGGGAGGAATGGTGGTCCTCTGGTTGGGATTCGATGTAGCTGCCATTTTCTACAAACCATTGAAACTGGTGTCAACACTCATCGAAGCCGTAATAGCAGTTGCTGCACTGGCCTACCTCATGGTCATGACCATGGCTTTGCAACAAAGAGGAAGAGGGCGTTGGCTCCACAAGATCCTCACCATTACTTTTTGGGGCCTGGGTTGGGGAGTGAATGTCGCCATCTACTGGGCGGGCTCCGAATCCTCGATCGCCATAGCAGCCTGGCTCATGATGTACGAGGCACTTTTTCCCCGGAAGAACAGAACCGAGAGCCCAGGCTTAACACCTCCGATGGCGTTGAGATCACCATGGCTGAGTCGCCTGGCTTTGAGGCGCTCCTTGGCACAGTCCGATGCTAATAGGGGATCTTAAAGAAAAATATAAGATCACCCCCTGCTAAGCTCGCTTTGCCTAAACCGCTTAAATTTAGCACTATTAATGAAGTCTTTGTGTTCGATTCATTGCAGGAGGGTGCCGGCTGCATCTGCTGTGGAATCCTCACGGAGCAGGCAATGCATCTATGGGTGATAACCCCTGCGTTATGGTGCACCCAGTGCTACCTGGGGCATTTCTCAATAGGAGCAGCCAGCGGCATCTTCTGCAAAGGAAGTACCCCTTTTATGCCGGCAATGAATGTAGTCGACTGTATGGAAATAGAAACACAGGCGAAAGTAATATGGAATTCTGCAGCAGGCGCTGATCCTCAGATCCAATTCTATACCAATGGTATGTACTGTCCAGTATATACCAAATTATGGGAATTGCCTGATGGTACTCGGGTATCTACCACCCATCTTGTCGATGGTCGGTTCGTCGTCATTGGCCCACGCTTACCTCCGGTGCTCTATCGATCACCATCCCCTCCTCCCGAGGACATCAACAACGCTGCAAGCGCGCCAGAGGTGGAGCACCGCGACGTGGGTATACAGACGGAGACCGCAGGAATAGTACCAAACCTGATGGGAATGTGGGGATTCGATGAGGAATGGGGGGAACTGGTAGAAGTCATCCCTGAAGGGCTAGCGGGCTATCGGGATAATGGAGACGACACGTTTTGCAGCCCTGCCCCTACCCTGGGTTCCCTCTCTCCAACCACCATCCTGGACCAGAACGTGTTGGCTCTGACGCGGGAAATGGACGCGCAGCTGAAAGAGGCAGATGAGGAGGACGAACTCCTGGGATTGCAGCCGCCGGGGTTGGACGGGCTGGTGGTGGTCGACAGCTGGGAGCGAGGATCAAACTCATCCTCACTAGAAGACGACGTGCTTATCATCACCGCTCCAGGCGACGACGACTCCCTGCAGGGGGACGACTAACACGGCACGGCAGCCTGCGACCTCAAGAAGGGGGTGTCAAAAAAGAGGATTGAGATCCCAGGAAAGCTGCCTTAAATGAAGGAATACAGTTCGATGTGAAAGTAGTATAAAGGGACACAAAGCATATAATAAGTAATCATTTTAAAGCAAGTATGTATAACATAATGATAATGAAGTGATTTAACAAATGTATAACTGAGGAAGAAGTAAAGTCTGTGTATGTGTGTGGAAAGAGCTGATGTAAGCAGGATGGGGACCTTAGGGGACCTTAACGGATGAGATCATAACAGATGGTGGGGTGATGTCCGAACATGCCCCGCAAAAGAAGGAAGTGAGAGTGTCCACACCAGAAAGTTAGGGCGTTGTTCACAGCACACACACATTTAATCAATGATGTCATGTAAATCACATGCCGAGGGAGGGAGTGTTGGGGAGGAGGGAGGGGAGAGAGCTCCAAGTAATAAAAAGGAAGACTTGCAGATAGCAAGACGGGATTCAACGCGGGAGCCACCCAAGTGCTCCACGGAGAAGACACTGGACCTCGCTCAACAAACCGCACCGGAGGACTTCGTCTCTGTTCACGGGAAGAAGACAGCCGATTCCAGGACAAAGATTGAAAGACGGAGATTTTCCTCTCCCCCCCTGTTTGACTTTAACAACTGGACAACAGATGGACGCCGACGCCCTAAAAGACTTTGTACCGAGTCTGAGAGAGCGCTGAACGGACTTCGTTGGCCTCGCAGGAGGCCAGACCTTCAGCTCCTGAAAACCCCACAAAGGACTTTTTTATCACATCGTGAATCCAGCTCCACCGAGCCGCCTCGGCATCGACAATTAATGAGTATAACCTGAAAAGAAATTGTAACCTGATTGAATTAAGTATCGTATATTATTATGAAGAGCTGTAGACTAGGTAGAAGCGCCCGGCCAGGGTGGCCCCTCGGTCGAGTGCACGTTACCAGTGGAAGCAGGGTAGACGTCAGGAGTAACGGTAGTAAGCAGAAGCCAGGCGAGTTTCCTCGACAGAACACCAGCTCGACAATCTTTTAATAGAGAGCCGAGTCAGTAGGTAGCCCCGTATCGGGCCAGAGAACCCCCCGGATCTAACAACGTCGATGCTGCACAATAAAGCATCTGGAGCTTGGAAGCTACATCCTGACTCCCGTATTCATATGGATGGAGTTTGGCTTACTGCTGAATTGTGTACCAAGTTACACACGCACACAGAGCAGTACAGTAAAAAGACTGATACGCAGCTGGCTAAACAACTCTACAACAACGGAACGCAGTGAGTAACAATCATTATGGATGAAAAGCATCTGAAAGCTGCTACACAAGAGGAAACGCAGAGCTTGCAAGATGGAGGATCTGTCCGCAATTCCAAACATTCTGGTTCATCAAGATCTTCTAGATCATCTGTTGGTGCTGCAGCAGCACAAGCAAGAGCGAGAGCAGAGGCTGCGCGAGCATGGGCTACATTTGCAGAGAGGGAAATCGCCATGAAAGTTGACAAAGCTAGACTAGAGGCTAATCTGGAAGCCCTGCATCTTGAAAAGGAGGCTGCAGCTGCTATTGCCCAGGCAGAGGTATTGGAGTCAGCTGCAGAGTTTGAGGGTGATGAGCTTCGTAGCAGAAAAAGCCACACAGCAATAGTAAAAGGCACACATCAACGTGTGAGTGATTACATCAGGGACCAAGCCAGTCATTTTAGCCATCAGTCTGAGTCATTCTTAAACTTGCCACATGAACAACAACCAAATAATCCCACTTGGCTTCCTTCTGAACAGTCTAAGAATGCTTTCAAGGAAGAGGACAACCTGTATGTTGTCTTTGATGCCTGTACCTCCCCACGTGCCCAACGCCAGATCTCACAGAAGCCCCACTCATTGTTCCAGCAACACAATAGAAATCCTGGTCAATCTACAAAAGAGCAATTACTGCAAAGACCAGTCAGTGATGTTTTGCATCAACAGCCAAATTATAATGCACCTCAGTCTGCAGGTGGTTCACCTGTACACCACCCAGAGTCCTCTGTTACGATGGACATGGCAAAGTATCTGGCACGCAAAGAGCTTGTGAGCACCAGTCTGTCACACTTTGATGACCGCCCAGAAACTTATAGAGCATGGAGGTCATCTTTCCTCAACACAATAAGACACTTGGATCTTACCGCTAGTGAAGAGTTGGATTTGCTGTTGAAATGGCTTGGCAAGGAGTCCTCCGAACATGTCCGGCGTTTGAGGGCAGTTCATATAAGCAAACCAGAAGAAGCTCTCAAAAAGGCCTGGGACAGGCTCGAAGAATGTTACAGCTCCCCAGAGGTCATAGAAAGTGCCCTTTTTAAGAAGCTTGACAGCTTTCCTAAGATATCAAGTAAAGAATACTACAAATTAAGAGAATTAGGGGATCTTTTAATGGAGCTACTTGCAGCAAAGGAAGATGGTTATCTACCAGGCTTGACATACCTGGACACCACCCGTGGCGTCGGACCCATTGTGGAAAAGCTGCCATACGGGTTACAGGAGAAATGGATTTCGCAAGGATCAAAGTTTAAGGAGGAGCATCATGTCTCTTATCCCCCTTTTTCTTTCTTCACCCATTTCATCTGTCGTGAAGCCAAAATCAGAAATGACCCCAGCTTTGCACTCCCTAGCAACAGCTCCCCTCAAAGAGAGAAAACATTCTTAAAGCACATTAACTTTAAAACTCCAGTGTCAGTGCATAAGACTAATGTCTCCCCTGTTGCAGCTCAGAACGAGACAGTATTTAAAGAAGATGTAGCTAAACACTTCCCATCGAATCATCAAAGAACGGAAAGCCTACCTGAAGGAGCAGGGGATCTGCTTCAAGTGCTGCTCATCTTCGCATCTCGCTCGAAACTGCAAAACCACATTAAAGTGTGACGAGTGCAACAGTGAACGTCATCATACAGCTCTACATCCTGGACCACCTCCGTGGGCTACCAGGACCTTACGCTCCCCATCAGAAGATGGCGGGGAGAGCGAAACAGAACACGGCAGAGAGGAGGAAGAAGAGCGTACTTCATCAACACCTGCTGTGAACTCTATGTACTGAGGTTTGTTGCAACAACTTTACGGCAAAGTCCTGTTCTAAGATATGCCTCGTCAAAGTGTATCCCGACGGACGCCCTGAGAATGCTTTCAAAATGTATGCTATGCTCGATGATCAGAGCAACAGGTCCTTAGCCAGATCGGAGTTTTTTGATCTGTTTGATATCCAAGGGGATGCACTACCCTACACTTTGAAGACATGTGCTGGTGCGAAAGAGAGTTCAGGTAGAAAACCAACCGGCTATCAGATTGAAGCACTGAACGGTGGAATCAGCCTTACACTGCCGACACTGATCGAATGCAATGACATCCCAGACAATCGAGAAGAGATCCCAACACCTGAGGCTGCTCTACATCACCTGCACCTCAAGAGTCTTGCTGCCGTGATCCCAGCTCTAGATCATAAAGCCCACATCCTCCTTTTGCTGGGCAGAGATGTTCTTAGAGCCCATAAAGTGAGACAGCAGATCAACGGCCCTGGCAATACACCCTTTGCTCAGAAGCTGGACCTAGGGTGGGTCTTAGTTGGTGATGTGTGCTTAGGAAATGTTCATAAGCCCACTGTTCACAGCTTTAAGACAAATATCTTAGAAAATGGAAGACCTTCACTGTTTAAGCCATGTACAAGTCACATCCATTTCAAAGATAAGTTCAGTTCCAGCTCACCACATGGTCTCTCTCAAGGTCTCTGGAATAATAGAACAGAGGAAGACTCCCTTGGCCACACTGTCTTCGGGAGAACTATGGACGATGACAAACATGCACATTCCTTTGAGGATGAATACTTCTTAAAGGCAATGGACAGAGAGGTTTTTCAGGATGACTCAAACAGCTGGGTCGCACCTCTCCCCTTCAAGTCTCCAAGGCCACCTCTGCCAGGCAATCGGGGGCAAGCCGTCAGCCGCCTCCGTTCTCCACGGCGCACCCTAGACCGAAAACTGAAAATGAAAGACCAGTATTTTACCTTCATGCAGAGGGTATTCAACAACAACCATGCAGAGCCGGCACCTCCACTGTACAAGGGAAAAGAGTGCTGGTATTTACCTACCTTTGGAGTCCATCACCCCAGAAAGCCTGACCAGATCAAAGTTGTTTTTGACTCCAGTGCACAATACAATGGCATCTCTCTGAACAACGTCCTGCTCACTGGACCAGACCTGAATAACAGTCTCTTGGGGGTCCTGATTCGCTTCAGGAAGGAACGCGTGGCAGTGACTGCAGACATTCAACAGATGTTCCATTGTTTCGTTGTGAGAGAGGATCATCGGGACTACCTGCGATTTCTCTGGTATCGTGACAATGACCCAAGCAAGGATGTGGTAGAGTACCGTATGATGGTCCATGTATTCGGCAACAGCCCCCCACCAGCTGTAGCCACTTACGGCCTCAGAAGAGCTGCTGTGAAGGGAGAAGAGCAACATGGTCCAGACACCAGACGCTACGTAGAACGCGAGTTCTATGTAGATGACGGACTAATTTCTTTGCCAACAGAAAAGGAAGCAATTAGCCTGCTGAAGAGGACACAAGCCTCGCTCCCCGAGTCAAACTTGAGGTTGCATAAGATTACATCCAACAGCATGGATGTCCTGACAGTGTTTCCAGCAGAAGATCATGCAGTGGACATCAAAGACCTCGACTTGGGAGGAGAAACCATTCCCACACAGCGCAGCCTTGGTTTAAGCTGGGAAGTTGCTACTGACACAATCACTTTCCAGACATCTCTCAGCAACAAACCATTTACACGGCGTGGAGTTCTGTCTGTAATAAATAGCCTCTTCGATCCTCTTGGATTTGTCGCTCCTGTCACCATTCAAGGAAAGTTCCTACTCAGAGATCCGTCAATGGAAGTAAGTGACTGGGATGCTCCACTCCCACAAGAGAAATGCAGTGTGTGGGAGGCATGGAGGGATTCACTGCAAGAACTTCATCAGCTTCATATCCCTCGAGCTTACACAATCCACTCCCCCTCAAAAGCCAAACAAAAAGAAATCTGCATCTTCTCAGACGCCTCGACCAAAGCTATAGGTGCGGTAGCATACCTCAAAACGATGGCTGAAGATGGTCAGATTAACATTCGTTTCATTCTAGGAAAGGCAAGACTGGCACCACCAAGTGAGCCCACCATACCTAGATTAGAGCTTTGTGCGGCAGTACTAGCTGCGGAAATGGCGGAACTTATTGTTCAGGAAATCGACTTGCATCTTGATGCAGTCACCTTCTATTGTGACAGTAAGGTGGTACTTGGATACATACATAATGAAGCAAAACGGTTCTATGTGTATGTCCACAACCGAGTTCAGAGAATCCGACGATCTACACAGCCAGAGCAGTGGAAGTACTTACCTACAGAGCATAATCCTGCTGGTCATGCTTCAAGGTCTGTTGCAGCCTCTCAGCTTGTCAACACCAACTGGTTCACAGGACCGGCATTCTTGTATGAACCACACAAAACCCACAGTGAACAGCAAGCCGCCTTTGAGCTCATTGACCTCAACTTGGATAGAGAGATCTGACCATCAGTGTCGAGCTGTGCCACTAACACTAAAGACAAGCCACTCACCCCTGAAAGATTTGAGACATTCTCATGCTGGAACTCTTTGAAAAGAACAATTGCAATGCTCATCCACATAGCTCACTCTTTCCATCGTGCGACCCAAGTCCCTGCAGAATGCAGTCGATGGCATCAATGTTCAAAACCTTACACTGTCGGTGAGCTGTCCACAGCAATGAACACAATAATCCTCTCAGTGCAGAAGAATTCACCACACTTTCAAAGGGAGGTAACGTCAACAAGAATAGCCCACTGGCAAAGCTAAATCCACTCATAGATGAGGACGGCCTGCTCAGAGTTGGTGGCAGACTGAAGCTGGCAGACCTGAGCAACCGAGAGAAAAACCCAATAATTTTGCTTGGTAAGCATCATGTTTCCACATTGATCATACGACATCATCACGAGCAAGTTGAGCACCAAGGGCGTACTTTCACAGAGGGAGCCATTCGAGCTGCCGGCATATGGCTGATAGGTGGCAAAAGATGCATAAGCAGCATTCTCCATGGATGTGTAATTTGCCGGAAGCTTCGAGGTAAAATGGAGAGGCAGAAGATGGCAGACCTGCCAGAAGAACGGCTAAGCACTTCAGCACCTTTTACCTACACAGGCCTGGATGTTTTGGACTGTCACTGCAAGGCGCACTAGAGGAGGAATAATCCTCAATAAGCGTTGGGCAGTGCTCTTCACTTGCTTGAGTACTCGTGCTGTCCACATAGAAGTGATTGAGTCTATGGATGCTTCATCCTGTATTAATGCTCTCAGAAGGTTCTTTGCTATTCGCGGCCCCTCCAAACAGATGCATTCCGACTGCGGAACAAATTTTGTTGGTGCCTGCAATGAACTTGGATTCCAAAAAGTAATGGGCGAGTCAAAGGTGCAGATGTACATCAACAGTCAAGGATGCACATGGGACTTTAACCCTCCGCACTCTTCACATATGGGTGGCGCATGGGAGCGCCTGATTGGAGTGGCACGCAGAATCTTGGATTCTATGCTTATGCGTACAGACTCCTTCAACCTGTCTCATGAGGTTCTGTGCACTCTTATGGCGGAAGTGACGGGGATTATCAACTCAAGGCCTCTAGTACCGGTCTCTGCAGATCCAGACTCACCTCTCATACTTACTCCATCAATGCTCCTGACTCAGAAGCAGAGTGTACCACCTTCACCTGGAAAGTTCACAGAGAAGGATGTCTACAAACAACAGTGGCGTCAAGTCCAAAGCTTAGTCAACCAGTTTTGGACTCACTGGAAGCAAGAATATCTGCAGACATTGCATGTTCGTCGCAAATGGCTAGAGTCATGCCCAAACATCGAAAAGGGTGACATTGTTCTACTGAAGGACAGCAAGGCACCCCGTAATGACTGGCCTATGGCACTTGTTACGAGCACATTTCCCAGTGATGAAGGAAGAGTCTGCAAGGTAGAACTCAAAGTGACCAAGCAGGGATCAAGCAAGACATTCCTCAGACCTGTGTCTGAGATTATTCTTCTGAAGAAGAAGTAGGACTGAGACTTTTCTATTGTTATCCTGTTTAGTACTTATATATGGCATCTTTACAGATACCAAGCGGGGAGTGTTCTGCCCTCAGGACTGGGGAATTGGCGCCCCCTCCTGGGCCCTTTAGGTTGTGTTGTTAATTTGCATTTATTTTGACATGCACTCTGACATGGAACAGGAAGTTCGCCACATGCGGTAGTTTTAAGTAGATGGTCTCAGAAAATCATCCGCTGCCATCCATCATGTGTTTACGCCTTCGAAAGCATAGTCTGTAAGTATTTGCTTAGCACAGACCACAGAATAGTATTTTAGTAATACTTTCTTCTTAAGTATATTTGTAAAGGTTAATTTTGTATCTGTAGCCAGTTGTTGTTACACTATGCGTTTGACTGCTACAGAAGCGTAGGAGATGCATAAAGTTAAATTTGTAGTGTGTAATTCTTATGCATATTGGTCATTGTGTCCTTCTGTTTGTTTTAATTTTACTCTTATTTAATTCGTGTACGTCGATGATGCACAATAAAGCATCTGGAGCTTGGAAGCTACATCCTGACTCCCGTATTCATTTGGATGGAGTTTGGCTTACTGCTGAATTGTGTACCAAGTTACACACGCACACACAAGGAGAGCAGTACAGTAATCCTAGATTAAATGAACCCTCCTTGGTACAACCCAGCCTTGGTGTACTTGTATTTTTTTACTGACCCTCTGGTAGTTCTGCTCCTTCTGGATCTGCTCCACTTGGTCCAGCAGCTGTCGGACTCGCAGCTGCAGCTCCGTGAGTTTGTCCTTGGCGGCAATTTCAGGGTAGTTGTTGGTGTGTTCTCCCACCTGAATATCCAGATGCACTCTCTGCAACATGGAGAAACACATGGAAATCAACATGCTTGTATTCTACGGGCATTAACAGAAATGATCAGTAAGTGTTCAGGGTGGTTCATAAAAACAGTTCGGCTCTGCACTGGTGTTCCATGAACACAATTTTTGGTATTGTGCCAAATATTCAGCCTTCTTCAGAGATAGTGGGATGTTTAACGTCAATACCAATTATCTGGAACCAGGTCAGGTCTCAGTGAAGCACAAAACAGAGGATGAAGAAAAGTCTCTGTCTTTCCCCACCAGTCGCTGAAGTTCGTCCAGTTTGTTGCACAGTGAGCGGACGTTGGAGAGAAATATGCCGGCAGCGGTGTGCGAAGACGCACAAGCACTCCGTAACGTTTCCCTCTCCGACAGCCTTTTGACTAGAATGTCCAGTAATTCCACAGAAGTTAACAGAAAAGTTGGAAGTAAGTCCGCTGGAGTTGTTCCCTGATGTTTATGAGCTCATCTCTGGTGAAAGAGCTCCGGGTATCACAGCAGTATTTACAACAAAAAAACAACACAGAACAATGAGCACCAACACACCGAGGCAGACGTCCGCGGCGCCATCTTGAGTAGGCTATACTGTAATATAATGCATGTTTTTACATCCGTATATCTTATTTATAATTACTTTGTTATTTACATTTCTATTTTAGAATAGGAGCAACTGCAAGAAAACCCAATTTAATAGTCTCCTCAACGGAGAGAGGAACGTTGGTCCTGAAGCTTGTCACTGTATTTATACAGTACACCTTAAAGAAGGCGGCTACAGTCAGCTGTGAGTGTGAATATAAACAAAGTTCTCTGCAGCCAGATTGGAATCGGCCCTCTTTTCAAGCCTGCTCGGGCGTGCACAACCTGTGCTTGATTGACATTTTCCTCACTATCTCGTTAGCTGTGTTGCAGCTGGTAGGGAGGAACAACATACACCTTGATCACTCTTATTGGTGCATTAAGTCCAATGACCTCATAGCATAGCTCTGCCTACTTTCAGCCTCAGCAGATCTAATCAGCCAAAATAACTGGAAATACCTGTGTGGGGTGCAGGATCATAAAGAACAATGCTACTGACTATCTTACTACTACATCAAAGCAGTGACTATGTTCATACCAGTTTTCCTCCTGCAAACAGAGCCATCTTGGTGGAGTTGGAGTGCAAACAAATCTGATGCTCTCCAGGAGTGTGGGAGGTGAAGGTGAACCGTCCGTCCGACCCATATTGACGAGAGAGGATAATCTGGGAGGGTTGTAAAAGATTTTTTTTTTTTTTTATATTCTATTGAAGTATGTGGGTATGTTTTATAATACCAGCTCCTCTGTCCTTACCTTTGTCTCTGGATCCTTGATCTCCACATGCATACCAAGGCCAGGCGTGGCTGGGAGGAAGGAATTAGTCTCCTTGTCCCACAGCTGAGTCCTGTACTTTCCTGTCAGACAGGTGAAGCAACATACAGACGCATGCCGTCAGGTCTTCCAGAAATCATTCAAACGAGAGTAACTCTGCAAGACTGATGCACCAGTAACATGGCAATATAATGAAAGTAGAAGAAATGTTAATAGAGATCAACTACATAAAATAGTGCCTTTAGGTAAACACTACAAAACAGATGTAATTGTTAATGTAAAACATCCACTCTGGTGTAACACAATTCTATGGCTCGCTGAGAGAATCTCTATTTGAAATGTAAAGAGGCTAACAGTTAACCAGCAGCCACAAAAAGCTTACACATGAACGTCAGTGTTTGCGCCAACATACTACACACTACACGTTTCTTCAAACTGTCAGGTCTTTTTGTCTTTACTACTGACTTATTCAATGCAGCGTCTTTGCTGGAACCAGCTGTTCGCTTTTGCTAGTTAGCTCCGTCATGCTAACGACCCCACAGCAGCTTACCGATAACCATAGTCTCGTCCGGAATCTCTTCAATGAAACATTTCTTCTCCGTCTCTCCTATATGGAAATAGAGCGCGTGACTTGGATAAATCCAAGCTAATGCAAAAACAACTCCAGCAGCAGGGAGCATCATGTAGCTTCTCTCACTTTGCGCACATCAGCAAAAGAAGCTGTGACGCTGCAGCCAGCTGACGTCATCAACCACTGCGGAAGAAGGAAGGGGATTTCCTGTGACTTGGGAATTTTTCGCCCTGAGTTACGCCTCTCAGGCAGCACTCACTTCTTAACTGTATACCCTCCACATCACCCAAAGAGACAAGCAAGTGTATTCTTGCACAGATCATTTGAATAAATGAGCTAGGGACAGTGCATGGGAGCATTCAGTTTTAAGATAAGGTCACAATTGTAGGCTACTGCTGGAAAATGTAAGAGATAAAGAGAAAATAAAACTCAACATAAGAGTAATTTGTCAATTGCACTGTTGTTTTTGCATGTTTAGTCTCATGAAGGTTTAGAGTCAAATGCCACAACATTGATTAACCATAGACTGTATGGATTAAACCGAAGCTTGAACGGAAGTGTTGCCTGAGAAGCCAAACTCGGGGTGAAACAATCAACTGATTTCCTGCGCTAACAACAGTCGCCTCGGCTTTGACAGATAACCTCAAACCACCTTAACACGCACATTGTATCACGATAACGTTACAAAACTGGGCAAAATGACTTTCGGAAGACACAGAGTTCGTTGATGTAGGTCGTTGTTTGTGTCAGTCGGATAACCCAGCCACTGGTTGCTAAATTATCCTAGCTAGCTCATAAGCTACATCGCTAGCTATCGATCTAGCATCGGCCAGCCATCTAGCAGTGGCTAAATAGATACGCGTACTAACAAGTTGTAGTTGCAGGACCGCTTGTCGGACGACAGAACTGAAAAAGAAGAGAGGGTAAGAGGAATTTTCCACCTGTAATGTATGTAACTGTCACGTACGTTAGCAGCGCAACGTTAAGACCCAGTGTTGGTGCGGGGATGAAAAGCTTATCTGTAAAAATAATGTGAGATAATATCCAGAGTAAATTATATGCCTGTGGTAATAACATCAGCTGATTATAACGACTGGGTTACTGTTTCTGTTCGCATGGTAGCTAAAGAAATACATTAACGGTAGCCTATTCCGAGCGAGCTCTTTGCCTCATGATATTGGGAATGACGTAATGTTTTCGTCCTGTAGACTGATACCAGCATGTAGTTTATACTGCACATAGAAGAGCATTGGCACTCCATGAGTGAGTCTCTAGACAAACCCTATCAGCAGGCCATGGCCTCCTCACACGTAAAATGTACCAGGATTATGACGCGAGGTTAAAGAGAAAGCTAACGGGGATGAGGCGTGGTATGCCATGTGTCAGCATGTGATGAGGAATGCGGGGTTAGAGTCGAACTCTGTTTTTAAAATGGTGGGTTAGGTTCTGGTTCGGTTTAGCAGAGATAACGGATTAGGGTTAGTTTGGGCCAGGTTAAACATCTCAGAAAACGACTGGTATGGAGATAGGGATGAGGTTGGGTTCAGGTCAAGGGAAAGGGAAATGCGTATCGACGGTGAAACAACACCGGCGTTGTTATTTATGCAGTGATCCTCCGCAAATAACGGTTTAATGAGAGATGTGTGTGTGTGTGTGTGTGTGTCGATGATAATCTGCATGTTTGTCTGTAGGGATGGTGCAGCCCCAACCTGATGGCCCAATGCAGTGGGAGATGTCAGGAGAAGAGAGTGGCGGGACCCTCAGGGTCCCACCAGAGCTGGCATCCAATGAAGTGGTGACCAGGTTGCTGGGTGACAACCAGCAGCTTAGAGGTAGGATGCATTCCCATAATTAAATAATAATTGAATGATCATTAAAAGAAATAAAGCAATATATTTGCTCCTCTCCAAGTATGGCACACGATCTTACCAGAGGGCTGGTACAGAACATACATGGCAGACATGTTGGAACATGGTATTGGTGATTTCAATTGGTGATTTCAAAGGAAATTATAAGAAATCATTTTTTAGTAAAACAAATTTGAGGCATTATACTCGTCATACTTCATACTCTCTTTAAGCCCTGGAAATCATGAAAAACAAAATCAGATCAAATAGCCACACCTAGTTTCTCATCACTATTTGTTCAATCTATGGCCCCATGTATTTGAAAGGTGGGTTGGCATCAGGGCAGCTCTAGACTGGTTCAAATCTTATTTATTTATCAAACAAAAGTTGTTCAGTAGTAGTCTGTGATGTGGCCCCTCTGACCTGTGGTGTACCCCAAAACACAGCTATTAACAAGCACTAATAGTCAAGATCATATCCAACCTGTTGTATCTCTCTTCACAGGTGTAATGGCAAATTTCCACTGTGACTTTTTTATTTGTGATATCTGTGATATTGTTTATAATTAAAACAATATCTGTTTTATTGTCTGACCACTCAGTGTTTTGGCCCTTTTTGTTGGAGTAAGGTTAATATCAATGGTTGACCAATGAATGGTCACTGTTGTCCAGATGTCCTTGTGATGAACTCCTCCTACCCCACCACCGGGGCGGCTGTGGCTAAGTGGAGAGCAGGGCCGTCCTTCAATCAGAGGGTCTGCGGTTCAATTCCCGGCTCCGCTAGTCGCATGTCGATGTGTCCTTGAACACATGAACCCCAAAAATTTCTCCTGTAGCAATATGAATGTGATAGAATCTGAATTGTATAAAATAAATGATTATGTGAACAATGAATGGTCACTGTCGTACACAACCAACACTCTGGGTTCCTTCCTCCTTCAGACCGCATTGCATTCTGTATGAACCTTCTCTGCACCAAGAGAATAAATACTTAAAAGACATCTTTTCTTAATTTCAGTGTCATAAGTCACTCGGTACTGTTAAATCGTTTTGCCCACCACACGTATTAAGTTTTGGAATCATTACCCGTAAGAATTACCTATGAGACTTGCAGAATCAGTCATCTTCCTTTTTAATTACTTCTCAAAGCACATCTTTTCCAACATTTCTTATCTTTTTATTTATTTTTTATTATTTTTTCTGATGATATTGTTTTATTATTACATTTTATTTTTGTATTTTAGTTGCCTCATTGCAGTCTTGACATGTTTTAATCCTGGTTCAACCATTTAAAGCACGTTGCAACTTTTTTTGAAAAGTCCTGTATATATAAAGTTTATTATTACGCATTTAACTGACATGGCTCCTCTGTGTCACTCTGTGTGACGTATCAATCTCCTACCTCTCCCTTTGCCTTCATCCTTCTGTCCTCCAGAGGCCTTGCGGCGGAGCAACATAGCCTTACGTCAGCGCTGTGAGGAGATGGAGGGATGGCAGCAGAGGACAAGAGAAGAACGAGGATTTCTCAGCTGTCGTTTCCAGGAGGCCAGGGCCCTGGTGGAGAGGCTGGCCCAGGAGAACCACTCCTTACAGAGCTTGGTGAACGGACCAGCCTCTAACCTCGCCTCTAACCACTGCTGCAGCTCCAGTCAGACTGAAGACCTGCAGGGGCGCCCAGCGAGGAGCAGACCACTGGACGGACCACAGGTGAGCTCGCCAACATTCACACATCTGCTTCGTCATGTTCACACATTGTAAGGTGATTCTACATTTAACAAATTAGTTCCACAATAACATGTTGGAATATGTATGTGTATGCGGAGATTAATTCACCACTAAGTTTTATTTCTGTATGTATTTACATTAGCTGTGTGCTCATATTCTATAAAGGAATTAACTGATATTTAATGCTACATTTCATGTGTTGTGTTTCATGTCTTATGTCTTCACACATACGCCGCAAAAGTGTTTTTGTTGTTTGGGATTTATGAGATTTATATTGCTGCAATGAGAGAGAGAATGAAAGAGGACGGGGAAAGCAAGGGAGACAGAAATGGTAACTATGTATTTCTTCTTTCTCTTAAACATTTCCTGTGGATATTGGAAACCCTTGGTTCAGACACTAGATCAGCGGGAGAAGAAAAGAGTTGAAGACACGGATCGACACACACAGACCACACCGCCTCGCAGTCTGGTAAGACGTGTGACGCTGTTGGCGGCGTGCTGTGATTGCACTTTTGACGTATATGTTTGTTTTTCATCTAACTGGTTTGTCCGTGTGTCTAGGGCGACGCGAGTGTGCGTAACTCCTTGAGTAGCGCCGTCCCCTCTCCCTCTACCTCACTCTCAGAGGTATGGGGGGAGATCGTGGGCAGGGAAAATGGGCAGGTGAGCCTGCTCACTGCATCCCAACTTTCCCCCAATCAGATCCCTGACACTTACTCTGTGCTGTCCCACCCCTGGTTAAATGCTTCACCCCACCGTATCTTTCATTGCATGAAAACTAACATGGGATGGCCTGTATTGGAACTGTGTTTTACATATATTTCAACATCTCGATTCCCATCCATGTTCTTTCCCTGTATTTTTGAGCAGGAGCACTGGATTGAATGGTAGTTGGTAACCAGAAATTCCTCTGCGTCTCACTTTGTATAGAGCACAGCAGTAACACACAGCTCCAACGCACCAATGTATCCCTATTTAAAATCCATCTCTGTCTCCTTTTGTTAGCTCCGTTGGTGTTCTCTCACATCTTGGTGTAGTTCTACTTTTTGTTTGGTGTCAGTCCTCCGGCCCCGGGTGAACGTGGTCTGTCTCTGTCCAAGTCCGTGCTGTCATCACTTTCTCCCTGCATCCACTAATCCACGGTTCTTTCACTTTTATTTCTCTCGGCAGCCTGTGGAAGGCGCAAACGAGTTCCTCCAGCTGCTGAAAAGCCACAAAGAAAAACTGGAGGAAGGGATGAGGGAGCTGAGGAGGAAGAATGAAGAGCTGGAGAGGGAGAGGGACGAGGGAGAGAAAGAGAAGGAGCGACTGCGGCGCTGCATTGACCAGCTACGGGCCAAACTGGCACAGGTAACACCGTGATGCAAGCACGTAGTTCTACCTCAAGAACCAGTGCAGGGATCTAGTTCTACAGATGAGCAGGACAGACATAATGAGATGAAAGTCTATGTTTAACTGTTGGGTCAAGAAAAGGCCAATGAGGCATTCAAATGATTGTTCAGTGTGGTTGTATGAGGTGCTTCTCCATAGTCATAGTGGTGGAGTTTATAGAAAACAGACAGGAGAACCAGCACGGGAGCAAACCAATGTACTGCTGTGATGTATTTTAGACACCTAAACTAAAAACAAAGGCTGACCGAGAAAGAATGAATCAAGAATATTTCCATTGCTGTACCTTGCTGTCAGACAGCCCTTTCCAACAGGAGCCTAAGTCATGATATCTATTTTTGATCTCTTCAGAGCCACCAGAGTCTCGTGACAAAAACTTTCAGGACACAATAGTTGCTGATCTCCCGCTGCATCAATCGGTTAGTTTGCGTAATTGTGTGACTTTGAATCTGATCTAACCCTTTAAAACACCAAAGTCAGACAATAACACAATCAAACTCACCGATCAAGGCAGCGTAGTCAGCAGCTCCTGTGTCCTGCCAGGTCAAATGTTTTT
>NW_022280170.1:63098-64362 GCF_004355925.1 Anarrhichthys ocellatus | reverse complement strand
TGTGTGTGTGTGTGTGTGTGTGTGCATGCTCTTAGTAATGTGGGATGGAATGGAGCTGAAAGACAGCTGATTGCGATGAAACGATGGATGGGTCAGCAGATAGGCCAAGCCATCAGTCAAAAGTCTATCAAGACCTTTCAAGATGCACCCTTTGTTACCGGCAACATAAATATCGCTTGTTAGAGACGAGCCCCTGAAAGCTTGTTTTCTAATCTCAAGTATTTTTCTATAACCAAAGATAGGTAAACCGCAGAAAAGCTCTGAAACTTAAGTTATTATTTATTGAGAGCTTAAAGGGACACCCCCAAATTCTAAAATACACATTTCCCTCTTACCTGTAGTGTTATTAATCAATTTGTTTTGGTGTGAGTTCCTAGTGTTGGAGGTATCGGCCGTAGAGATGTCTGCCTTCTCTCCTCTATAATGGAACTAGATGGCTTTCAACTTGTGGTGCTCAAAGCGCCAAAATTAACATTTGAGAAACTCAACAGCAATGTCTCTTTCCAGAAATCATGACCTGGTAACTCAAGATAATCCACAGACCTTGTTGGAAGCAGTTTCATGTAGGAACTAGTTTCTTTCTATCGAACTACACCCGCCAACCGAATCCTATTTTAGAAGGAAGTGTGCATCTTCTCTTGGACAAGAGGCTCATAGCTAACCCATACTGAGCGCCATTGAGCTAGCTAACGTTATAGCTCAGCTAAGGAGGAGACCAACTGTTTACATCTCATGCTGTCACGAGCACGAGCCTCTAGTCCATGAGTTCACACACTTCAAAACCAATGGCATCCCCATCAGCATTAGCCTCAGCTGTACTTTGTGTTCAGTTCTAATTAGCCAAGTTGAACATGCTAACATGCTAAACTATGATGTTCAACATGGTAAACATCAGACCTGCAATAACATTATACCATTAGCATCTTGCCGTGAGCATTTAGCTTCTCCTCTCTCCCTTCTGTAAGAGAAGTTGCTGTCATATTGTTTAGTTATTGACCCTGTAGATTTTGGTTATGCTACTTGTTTTTATATTTATCATTTCATACAATCTGGTCATGTTATGAGGTTATTACTGGACTGTTTCTGTTTTACTGGTTGCTCATGTTTCTGTTGGATTGAGTTAACTGGTCTAAATAATTTGATTTGACTTTGAATGCATGTTGTCTGTAGGCTACCAGTCAAGGAAGAACAGCCAAGTTGTGGGTGATTTCAAGGTATGTGTGTGTGTGTGTGTGTGTGTGTGTGTGTGTGTGTGTGTGTGTGT
>NW_022280170.1:60278-63088 GCF_004355925.1 Anarrhichthys ocellatus | reverse complement strand
GTGTGTGTGTGTGTGTGTGTGTGTGTGTGTGTGTGTGTGTGTGTGTGAGTGTTTGAAAGTAGTTTCAGTATAATGTTAGTCCAGTTTTAAATGCCAGTTAAGAGTGTTTTAAGCAGGCCTAAGCATAACATTTGTGTGACTTGGCCACTACTCAGGCACAACTCCTATTCTTAGAAGATTCCACTTCTTTCCAGATGAGAGGTTTGAAAGGAGAAAGATGCCTTTACTGTGTATATTTGTGGAAAAACAGATTAGTACCCATCCACAAATAAAGTGTGAATTTTCTTTGTATTTGCATGGGAGATGTTGTGGAACAGTTAAAGATAAGAAAAGGGAAAGATAAAACCAGCAACAAAGCTTTTCATCAAGAAGTGTGCACGTGTGTGTATGAGTGTGTGTGCTGCATGGACCGACAAGTCTGTGGTCCATCTCCCTGCAGTGTAGAGGATATTTATTAATAACTTCATCTGATTCATCTATAAATACATTTCTCCTCTTTCTCCTCACACTGGCTCACTGCATAACAAGCTTTGACAGTAGCCAGTTGGGTAAAGACATGCATGCGGATGGGGTGGTGTGGGTGAGTGGGGCTGGTGTGTGTGTGTGTGTGTGCGCGCTGTATGAAATGAACGTATATGGTCCTTTGTTCTTCAGAATCAGGGTGTGCTAGCTTTCAGTACGACAGACAGCACCTCGGGCCTCTGCTTAGTTTGGTCGCACGGAGGAAGAGAAGAGGAGGAAGGGTCTGCTGCTTCTAAACACAATCATGGGTTTATTCTCCCAGAACCATGATCCGTGGACCTCCCACAGGGGGGACCCAGTCCTCCAGTGCTCTTTGTGTGGGCTCCACGGCGTATTGTAAATGTGCACTTTTTGCACTTTTGTTCACTTGTTAACCAAACATTGTATCCAACAAGTTAGAGTTTTAGTCGGTGGCACTCTTTGCCTCTTCAGCTACATACAAAGCGCCCATTTCTCTATCGTTCTCCTGTGCCCTCGAGGACTCCTCCAAGAACTAGATATCGAAAGTTTGGAACAGCAAATGGAAAAGCTTTCATTAACTGGATACATGTTGAATCCCAAATGTGGTTAAGGATATAGGCGCAAACAATATAAATGTTAGATGTTTGAATTTCTACTGACTTACTAGAAGTTAAAATAAAGTGGTGGTAAATAAAGTAAGTACATTTACTCATGTACCACACTTCTGTGCGTCTTTACACTTCTACTTCACCACATTTCAGAGTGAAATAATCATTCATTCAGTTACTTTTTAAACTATTTTATTTATAGACATATGATCAACAATGCCAAAGATTATGGCTCCCAACATTTTGGGGTTAAAAAAGCAGTGGTTAGTTTCAGATGTCTATGAGCTGTTAGCAGTTCCACCAAAGAGATAATTCCCTTCTTGATTTCTTAGATTGTTTCATTTGAACAACTGGTCGAGGTCCACGATAAGAAAAATCCAATATTTCACCAAAAAAATCAAATTTGAGAAAAGTAAAAAAAAAAAGTTTACAAATTTGTGCAATGTTTTTTCCCCCCATCAACTATCAGACCCCTCAGATGTATCCTGTGACCCTTTAGAGGGGGCTCTGCTCTAATCTCATTTGACGGTTACAGCTGATAAGGCCACCCCCACCGACGGTGTCGTGGATGCGTAGCACCCCACCATTTGGCTCCCCCTATGGTAAACAGTTGACACTGTTGTCGTCGTTTGCACTGAGCCATGTGGAGGCCATAGATATGCTCTGAATTCCATGTTTAGCATATTTCACTAAATTATACATGTTCTTCTACCCTGTGAATAAAGATGACAAGTTTTAATTAGAGGTAGCCTACAGTGTTTTATTACCCGTCTGTGACCTACACTATGCACACACTGTAAACCATTTAAAGCTTTTTTACTTAAAAACACAAGTTGTTGTCTTAAAAATTCTTTAAAAAGTAAAAATGAACTGAACTTCAGCAATCATTCTGAGAAATTAAATTAACTAAATTGACACCTTCATGTCAGGTGAGTTCATGTTTAATAGAAAATATTAGGCTATCCAGTTTCTGTCCAATATATTTTCAATCTACTAAAGAATCATCACAAAGTGAGCTTACAGCCCAACATGCTTGTTTGGGATCATCTGCATGACGGTGTTAGTAGTATAGCTATTTTTAAAAGATGGCTCATAAACACCAACTGATAAAACTCCAAAGGGTAAAGTTACACTGCGGCGTGTCTGGTGTCGTCATCACGCAGCCGAGTAGGTGAGGGTTGACGTATACAGCCCCCCCCCCTTGTCACTCGGTTCCTCTCGCGGATGCTGCGACCGAGCTCCTGTGCGCGCCGGCTCTCTCAGTGGCTCAACCCCTCCTCCTCCTCCGAAGATGTCGCATGAGCTTCTCCTCTCAACGCGGCGTCTCTTTTCTTTTTTCTCTTCTTTTTCTGCCAGTGCCCTTAACAGTTAACCTAATTCTGTCAAATTAGTAGCTCTCACCACCGAGAGCAGCTAGTCCTCGTCTAGGCGCACGGACTGCCCCCCCCTGCAACGGAGGTGTTTAAATCCTCAACCCGGCGCATCCTCTCTCCCTCTCTCTCTCTCTCTCTCTCTCTCTCTCTCTCTCTCTCTGTGTCTGTCTCTCTCTCTCTCTGTGTCTGTCTCTCTCTCTCTCCTCAATCGCCGCAGAACTCCGCCGACCAACCGTCAGGTGACCGCGCGGAGCGGAATATTCATCAGCACCGTTGTCGTCTTTCATCCCTCCACTCCTTCGGACGCCAGGCAACCGGAGCTGCCGCAGCCCCGGTGCCCCCCCCC
>NW_022280170.1:46140-60178 GCF_004355925.1 Anarrhichthys ocellatus | reverse complement strand
CCCCCCCCCCCCCCCCCCCTGTATAGCTACTCTCATCCGGCTTGGGACATTCTCCGCTCCACGCACACGCAGATTAACGGGGACTCTGCCTCCCCGCTCGCGCGCTGATGCTGATGTCCTTGAGCTCGGCCTGCACGGTGAGTCGGTGAGTCCGTGCGTGCCCGCGTGCCCGCGTGCGTGACTGTTATTTACCCCGGGCGCCCAAGCGCCGATTTTTATAAGTGAAGATGCGCCGTGATTCAATAGTAGCATGTAGCATGGATGTTTTTAACGGACTTGCAGAGTGTGAAACAAGGCCTAATGTGGCATGTCTCCCCACAGGCCTTAAACAGCTATAATAATAGCCTACACAGTAGGGCATACCATAATTCTCCTGGCAAACAGCGCTATGACATTATGAGGGAGTATGTGTGGATGCGTGGGCGCGCGTGTATGCGCTTGTGTAGGGCTAATGATATCCATCCATCCATCCATCCATCCATCCGATCGTGTCCCGTGTCAATTGATGAAGGGCTGCCGCTCTCTTGGTGTTCCCGGGCGCCAGTATGCACCATGCTATAAGCTATTGGGTATCAATTGCGTTGTTTGTCTCGGTTACGGCGCGTCGCACCTGCAGCGCTGAGCTGCGGGGGTGCCGATTCGATCTGGTAATGATCTGTAGCCGGGGGGACCTTCATAAATCGTCCTGCTCAGGGTCGGTTTGAGTTGGACCGGGCCGGTAACCTTGCGGAGGGACATAGGGTAGGCATGTGGCGCACCATAGGTCCACTCTCTTTCTCCTTGATTTTTTTAGTCGGCCTACAGTGTAGTGTAGTTCTCAGCACTAATCGGCACCTCCTCCTGTTGCCATATATGTGATGAGGATGAGGATGAGCAGAGGGATGAAGCTCCGACACGTCTGAAGGTGACCAGGAAAGGTCGTTTTGTGTGGGAAGCACTGTTTCATGGGGCCATTCCTGCACCGAAGTGCACAGTATGCTGACAAATGCCAGTATTGTGTGTGTGTGTGTGTGTGTGCGTGTATGTCTGTATGTGTGTGTAGCCTTGGGTGGAGGTGGATAGTGGCTCATGTGAGACAGACATGGGACTCTGTGAGTGTGAGTCTTTGCATGTGTGTGAGATAGACACTCAGAGTGGACATCGGCCAGTCTCAACTGGGACTTTCTTTCTTTCTCTCGTTCTGTTCCAAGTCCAATTACACACCCCTCCCTTTGCCAAGCTGTCACCATCATCATCCTCGTCATCGTCAGCATCATCCACTTGCTTTAATGTGCTCCACAGTTAATGCAGATATCTGTGCCCTGTTGGCTCCACACTTCTAAGTGTGCTATTCGCGCTGGGCATTTACAGAAGTGTGTGGCTGGCAGTGAGCCAGCGACGGCAGGTAGCAGCCCAGATGAAAGTGCCTCCGCCAGAGGTGACCCTTCAGATGCCTGCCGAAAAGTAGGAACTGCAGGTGCACAGGTGGACCGCGGACGGAATGCTGACAAGTTCACACACATCAATTATGTGCATATAGAGTTCAGACAAGAACGCACGGATGCATACTTACTTGTTAAGTCATATATTGTGTTTGTAGCCCGGGTTGCCCCATCCAGCTCACACACAGTCACAAAGCGTGTGAGGCCCAGCTGGCTTAGAATCAAATCCCGTGAGGACCTTGTCTCCCTTGTGTCCCCACTCTGTATCCTCCTCAACTTTCTTGCCTCTGCGATAAAGAGGAAATACTCGAGGGAAAAGAACGGCCACTTTCTTTTGCAACAAAAAAAAAGAAAAATCAAATTTCTGCGACCCCCCCCTGAGGGATGGTGTGCAGAGAAGCAGGACTAGCATTCAGGATAAATGGGCAGGCGCTGAGGATTGTGGTGACCTTTTGTCTGACTCTTTTCATGTTCAAACACATTTTCAGCCAGTACAGCCGCCCCATCCTCTCTTACTTTCATTTTGAAAGCACTGTATGACACATCTGTGTGTTTGCGTCATGGCAGTGATCATGTAAGGGATGTCTCTGGGCTGTTGGTGTCTTTTTGTGTATTGCACATTTGTAATGCTTGTATCCTGTGGCTGAACTGTATTTGTGTGTGTGTTTGTGTGTAAAAGTTAAAAAGGCATAACCAATTGTGTAACAAAGTTTTTTTTTTGCAATTTATGTAATGCAGCCTCACATGTGTGTGCACACACACGTGCACTGTGCATATCAAAGCTCTGAGACAAACAGAGAGACACAGTCAGAGTTAGTTGCAATACGTAGTTGGGAGGCTGAACAGAAGAGCTTTTTTTCTTGCGTGAGCGTTATAAAATCAGACAGTATCAGTGAGTAAGAGATCGGGCTGGGAAGAAAATGTACGACTGGCTGAGTAAATAAATGATTGCAGTAGCAGGAAGCAGATAGACAGGGATAGCGACAAAATGAGGGAGTCAGGAGGGAGAAAGCGAATGGTAAAATAATAACAAGCAATGAGACAAACCAAGTAAACCCGTTTAGATAGAGTAGACAGATAGATAGAGATAGATATAGATAGATAGATGGGAGGGTAGGCAAATAAGAAAAGATGGAGTGAGAGGAAGCTTCAAAGGCAGAGCAGGGTGACTCAGTCATAAACTAACACTCTCAGTCAGGATAGAGCCATGGCAGGGCAGAGAGGAAAAAAGGGAGGATGCAAGAGACAGAGGGTGCTGAGGGAGAGTGAAGAGTGGAGAAGAGGGAGGAGAAAAAGGAATTCATGATGAGATTCTCTTCATTTCTTAATGCTCATCCATATGTAAAATAGGACCGGGCATTTAGGATATGTTGTGTCATGTGTGATGCTGAGGATATTTGGTTACACGCAGAGCTAATTGCTCATGTGGGGTGAAGCCTGGTCCCACGTGGTGAGGCTGAAGTTGCCGTTCTAGTGGAACGCCATCGATGTGAGATGTATTTGAATTAAATCAGAGTTAGAGATGGGTTGAAATGTTAATTCAGTGATTAGGAAATTGTTTTTCAGGGGATTCAACAAGAGCAGTTCACTTCAGTGCATCTCCCTCTTTCGGGCGTCACAAGCTTTTTATTAGACTGGACAAAGTGACCCTGAATCAATCGCACCTATGAGGCACGTGGATGTGTCCGGGCACAGCATGCTTTGTGACTAAGTGGATGGATTGGACACACCTGGTTTAAGGTAACATTACCTGGGTTAACCTACGCGAGGATGATGGTAATCATCTTTATTTTTCTTGGAAAAAACAAAACCAACAATGAACTGTGCCATAGTGCTCCATTGTTGTCCAGGAAGTATTAAAAACACATTGCTAGAAATTATAACTAGAGCAGCAAAAGCTCCTGTTTGAGTAATGGTTGAAAAAAAAGTCAGAGCCAAGTTGATTAAGGAAATAGTTGAGCCATTTTTGAAATGAAGCCATATATTTATGAGGTGTTTTTAAAGATTGAAATCTTGAGTAGGAAGCAATGGGCTTGGAGCTGAGAGCCACAGACAGTCAGGATAGGGAGAGATGGACCACCATGGGGTTTCTTATATATAGAAACATTCCATCCTAAAGGGAAAGAAAGAAATGTAATATCTCTATTTCTTTGGTTTTAGTTCTTAGTGGATGAAAGCAAAAAGAACATTCACAACATTGCTTGATTTTTGGAGCTAGTTGAAAACAGGTTTGGTGGAATGCAATGATGCAACCTCGGTCCAAGACTTTGTTTGGACTTTTTTTGTTAAATATTTAAAGCTGATAGATGAATGTCAACTCTACAGCTCCTTTGACCTCTTCAGAGCATTTGAGTGACTTTTAATTTATTAATTTGGTTTTACGGCATTTACTGTTTTGGCGTTTTGGTTCTCAACAGAGTTGTTTGCAGATGCAGCAGGCAGGTGTTTTCAGCTAAAAACAAAAAAAACAAATGTAATGTACTCTACCTACCAGCATTACAGTCAGAACACAGCGAGAGACTAGTTGGTGAACATAATGGAGCATTTAGCAGCCAAAGAGACAGATATGTTTTAGGGCTGGACTAAATGTTCCTCTCTCTGGATATTCGTTTGTTGTCAGGTGTTTGGATTTCAAACCGAAGCTTCAAATATTCGCTGAAATGAAACGCTAATATTCAGTTGGTGGAGTGACCATTGGACAAACATTTGACTATTGTTACCTATTGTTAGCTGGATGTGTCAATGTTACTGTTTGCTAGCATGTTAGCCATATCCACTTCATGTTGTTATAATATGTCAGTGATGACAGCGTGTTGTGCTGCCCCCAAAGTAACCAAACATATCAATGAATGCAGGTTTAAACATTGCATGAAGTGAGACAAAGGTTGCACATGTTGAAACGTTCACACATGTTGCATATCTGGTGATGTCACAGCCCTTTCTTTCGTAGAGGGCTGAAGGAGTGAGTCCCAGAACCTGGAAATGAGTCAGCATTTTTTGAAACACATGTATCCACACATGGATACATGTGTGGACAAAAGTGAGGAGAGGTTTGGGTTCACTTACAGGGCTGTGATTGTCTATGAAGCTAGCTATCTGTGTGTGTGTGTGTGTGTGTGTGTGTGTGTGTCGCATATCTCCAGAACCGTCCATCCAATCTACTTCACACTTGGCAGGTGTATTGTTTGGGACACAAGGACATGCAGTGTCAAAGTTAGTGCAATTTGGACACGTGACACATTCAATATTAATACATTATAAATGAACAAGCGATAGTGTGGTGTGTAGCAGCGGGGGCGGGGCTTCAGGGCTCTATGGAATGAGTGGAGCATGTCGTCTACAGCAGACAGGCCGAGGCTCATTGACTGCAGTTCACTTTTGCTGCTAGATGCTGTGTACACTAACGTTACAACTAAACTCTTCTTCACTTACCTGCAGACAACGAGGGATGAGCGGTTCTCGAGAGTGCTGCAAGCAGCACTTCCAGTCCGCTTCAAACAGGCACGCATTCCGAAAGGCCTCCCGCTTCCAACAAGCATTAAATTATGATCTTACCTTAATAGATAATTAACGTTTCATGTTTGTACCCCATGAATGTATACTTACTATGTGTATTTGTTTAGATTAAGATTGATGTAGTGATGTTAGCCACTGAATCAAATGTACACATTTCACAACTGAATTGAGTCTCAGCTTAATGATGGTGGTAATGTTGTATCTCTTCTTGCTCTCTCTTAGGTCCTGGTGGTGCAGCAATAGCTACCGCTGAACTGGATCCACTTACTGTGTCCGGTTTATCACCCGCCTTTGCCTTGCTCGCCCCTCTCTCCACCCGTCCATCACCCCTCTGTCCGCGTCTGTGAGTCTGTCAGCCCGTCCGTCCATCTGTCCATGGACTGGCCGTGACCCTGGAGGGAGGGGGACAGAAACGAGGAAAGAGCGGAGTCGCAGAGGAGTCGGAGGAAAAGAAAGCTGGATTCCTTCAGACCTCACACTTCTGAAGTGCCCCTGCTTGCTGTCCTTGATCCCCCTCACCCTCCTCCTCCTCCAGTTATGGAGAATTAAAGGAGCAGTGGGAGGCTAGGCCAAGATAGTGAGGTGAACAAAAAACACATAACCAATGCCCCTTCATTGCCCTTAAATGAAATAAAAAAAAGGGTTTAGGTGTGATTATGATTACACATTTTTAAATAAGAAATCAAGACCAAACCAAGATTCTCACTGTTGAGCACATGAACAACCCTCCACCAACCAAACGGAAGGGGAACTGAGTGGAGAACAGACTACAGGCCGAGAGGAGGAACAAAACACAAAAAGAACCTTACTGACATGTCAACAACAGCCACTATGGGTGAAATGGCAAACAGCGCAGTGGAGTTTTATCCCAAAGGGTCGCGAGGCGTGAGCGGAGGAGGAAGGGCAGACGGCAGCCTCGCAGGGGGAGACTTTGGGGCCACGGTGACGGAGCTCACGGAGCTGATGGAGCTCCGAGGGAGCGATGCCCTGCAGAAGATCCAGGAGAGCTATGGAGACACAGAGGGGCTCTGCCAGAGACTACAGTCCAGCACCACTGAAGGTGAGCAGGCCTGGATGGAAGAATGCTTGTTGAACTGTAAAAACGGTAGATTGGTTGATGGATGAATAATGGAGGAGGAGATGGCTAGCTGGATGAATGGATGAGAGCACATTTATGAAAAGACAGATGGAAGGAATGGTTGGGTGGATGAGTGGATACATGAATGGGTGAATAGACTGCTGGCTTGCTGGATGAATGGATTTGTAGAGTGGATACATGATTGAGAGAAGGAGTGGAAGGAGGGATGACATTGTACTCTTGGGTGGAGTCACACATTAACACCACCACGTGAGTGGTGTTTCTGCAAACTGTGTCCAAATCATCCGTCTGATTTCTACACCGTCATCACTAACCTGCTGACACAATGTTTTGATCACAAAAACTGAATGAATTCTGTTTCACTCATGCATTAGTACTACACAAGTAGACTGAATTTAAAAAAAATGCAACAATTACTGCAGTGCAGCACATCTCAGACAGAAGGAGGCCAAATGAATGAAAGTACTTCCATCAAACCGTCAAAACACATTTTATTCTGGACTGTAATCCTGGCTGGGATGGACTCCTGGATGAATTGATTGGTGAATGGATGATGGGATTATAATGGCTGAATGAATGGATGGAAAGCTGATAGAGTAAATCCATATATGGATGAATGGAGTTAAAGTAGGCAAGGATTGACTAGAATCTCTAATAGGTCCATGTACAGAACTGCAACTTCTGATTATTGTCATTGTTTATATATATATGTATATACATATATACTAGTGCTGGGCAACGATTCAAATATTTAATCGCGATTAATCGCATGGATTCTTTGCAATTAATCGCATTGTTATGGCAAAGTTCAATAATGAATTCAACAGTAGTGTATTGCGCACTTTTATTTTAAAAGTACTGCTATATGAACAAAAGGGCAATAACATTTGGTTCATGAGATGCAGGTAGCATGTTTTATACTTAATGTGAATATAATTCATACTTTGTTGGCATTTTATTCTGAAAACCGGATGTTCGTCTGAAGAAACCGGATGTTGTCTCACGTTAATCTATCCGCTAACTTTCAAAGTCCTTCGCTTGCTCCCAATCTGTGCCGTTTAAATGCGTTTACCGTGAATGTCAGCATATAGGTGCACTAAAATGTAAGTGTCTGCTGAGTTGACCACGGAGATCTGAGTGTCTGCTGACTTTACCGCAGCGATGTCCAGTAGTCTCCAGGGAGAGCAACAGCTGGTGCAGCTTCTCTCTTTATTTCTGCCCCCCCCCCCCCTCAACCAGAAGCGGAAGTCGCCTTTTCTCTACGACAACCCTGAAGGGACATCATATCTCCAATACAAAACGATAAACATGAGACAGTCTGTTACAATAATAATAAATTAATAATACTTACCTGTTTTTTTTTGTTGTTGTTTTTTAATTATTATTATTTATTTTTTTCCCATCTCAAAAGGCTCAAGGACATACACGTTCACACACACACACACACATACACAACTGACTATAGGATGTTTGCTGGCTTTTATCCCACTGTTCTTGTCATCCTCTTGTTGTTATGTATATGTATTGTCTCTTGTCTTTCAAAAAATTAAAATTATAATAAATTTAAAAAATGCGTTAACGCGCGATAAAATAATTGTCGGCGTTGAATGAATGAATGCATTAACGCGAAATTAATGCGTTAACTTGCCCAGCACTAATATATACATATACATTTTTGGAAGATTCTGCGAGATTCACTAGCTAGCGCACCCCCGCGGTCTCTCCTCCTAGGAGGCTACTTGGCCGGGAGGAGAACAGGCGCAAGCTTCCGGAGATGGACCTTCAGTTAGCAGATGTAGTAACTCAAATTCAGCAGGTCAAAGCTGGGTCTAACCTGCGTAACGGCAGCAGCAGAGAGGTCACTGATCCTGGACCGCCCTGACTCCCCTGACTCCCTGCTGGTTTAAAGTTGCTACAGCTTCTAAGTGAAGGCCCATATCCGGAGCTGCCGCCGCTCAATTGTTCTGGTTGTTTCCATGGTGCTTAACTGACCCGGAAGAACATTGACAAATTGTTTTTCATTTACATTGACCTTAATGAAGAAAAGATGGTTAAGTAATCAATGAATTGACTAATCCTTTGAGCTCTAAATAATTTAGTCTATGTCCATCTATTCTGTTTTTAATGACAAATAAAGAATAATAATTGGAGCTGAAGTGATTGGTCCGTTAATCGATTGACTGAAAATGAATAAGTAACAGTTTTAATAATCCAAGAATATAAAGTAATTTATCAAATCATAAACATTCTCCTAGCTTTTCACAATTTGTACACCATTGTAAAAATAGTCAATAGGTTGATCTATAATGAAAATAACAGTAATCACTCTAGTTGATATAATAATGAAAGATTTGTAATGACTAGTGAGGGTAGAATTTGGTTTTCTGTGTCTATAGTGTGTGTGTGTGTGTGCGCACACTTGCGTGTTCTAACAGGGGTGTGTCACCACACTACGCCCACTCCTTCAACTAGTTTGTAGCCTAGCAACACAACAGAGAAGTTGGCTGGGAAAGTCAGCGAGAGAGAGAATGATGACTGAGTGTGTGTGTGTGTGTGTGTGTGTGTGTGTGTGTGTGTGTGTGTGTGCGTGTGTGTGTGTGTGTGTGTGTGTGTGAGCGAGTGAGATGGAGAAAAAGTGAGAGAGTTGGTGTGTGTTAAGTTACAGTAAGTCTGTGTTGAGTGTTGCTAATTTGATACTGCGGGCTGGTCAGGGATCAGTGCAGCATGTCCCAACAAACCCAGCAGATACACACAGTCTGTGTCTGCAGTTGTCCCTACAGAGCACAGTTGGCAAACAGCAGACACGGACACACACTGACGCTGCTTTTGGACAGGTTTCTTTTTCACTGCGCTGGCTCCCACAGATGACATATGGTGTCATCTGTGGTGACGATCCAGCCAAATGCAAACACTGATGAAGGAGGATGTCTTGTAGGAATCTAATGTTATTACTCAAAACTGATCAATCAGAACTGTCAAGACCAAAAACGGCAAATCATGTCAACGATTTATTATAACAAAGAATATAAAGTGAGAAGTCACTTTGGAGGTGTTGTGAGTTAGTCAGTGACATTAGCAGTGTTCATGTGGTGTGAGGCGCTCCAGATCTGGCTTGTGTTTCCCGGAAAACCAAAAACAAATTAAAGCTGCGAACAGCGATGAACGGGCCCTCGCAATCTGCAGCGCGTCGGGCGTGCCGGCGGGACTCCGGCCTGCGCGTCCGAGAACGTCCGCGACCGTCGGACGGCGCGTCCACGAGCGAGATGTTTTTAATCCGCGTGGACCGCCTGATGCTGGAAATGATGCTTTGCAAATAGTCCGACGCTTCCTGTATCCGCTGCCTGGCGCTACAGAACGCCTGCAAACATAAATCATGTAGCTCTGTGTCAAATGTAATCCACATGGTGTAAAAGTCATGTAAATCGGAGGTGTTTATCACAAAATCCAGATTTCCTTTCGCCAGCAGGTTGCGCTGTGAGTATTAGTGAAAATAATCTTGTAGACATCCTCAGGCCATGAGTGTTATCAAGCATGTGAAGTTTGAGACTGTTTGGAACATGTCCAGCTGAGTTACATCAGCTTTTTTCATGGGGAATCACGTAAAGTAGCCGCCCGCTACGGCTAAACGATTCAGTCAAACGTAAAGCTTTTGATAACTTTTAATCACAACTGTCTTGAGATTGTACTGACAAAATTTAAACAGGATCTGATGAAGTCCCTAGGAGGAGTTCGTTAAAGTATAGTGTCTAGAAATAGGCCAAAATCGATGGAAAAATGACACACAAATCAAAATGGCCAACTTCCGGTTGGGTTTAGAGCATGGTCCCAAGAGACTTATTTGTAAGTCTCCACAGGATACATCTGCCTACCAACTTTCATACATGTAGCTGAAAGGTAGCGCTGGGGCTGCTCTTTTGAAATATTGTAGGGGGCGCTATAGAGGCAATTTAAAACGGACGATTAAAAAAATCATATACAATATTTCTTCCAATGACCTTTGACACATGTAAAAAGTTGCATGCGTTTTTGAGCATCCCAAGTTAGTAAAACCATCAGCTTCGTTTTTCATGGTGAACAATGCGTCGCCACGGCAACAGCGTTGAACGAAAACGCACAATATTCTCGGATTTATCATCAATGTCTTAAGGCTATCCTTACCAAATTTAAGACTCGTCAGGTCACCTGGCTAGGAGGAATAAATAAAAGTATAAAATTTGACATTTCCTTTAGCCAGTAGGCGGCGCTATGAGTTATTGAGTTTTTTTCAATTGAAGTATGTTCAAACTTGAAGTAGCATCATGGATAAGAAGTTTTGTGCGGATTGGATAATGTACCTTGGAGTTATAACAACTTATTTTTTCATAAACAATGAGGTAAAATGGCCGCCACGCCACGTCAAGTTTCTTCGATGAAAGCGCAGGATTTTGATAACTTTTAATCACAAAGGTCTTAAGAACATCCTGACCAAAGGAGAAGTTGATCGCATAAATTCTCTAGGAGGAGTTCGTTAAAGTAGGAAGGCTGAAAAATGCAAAAACGGACAAAAAGCACAACTTCACGGGTTTACTGTACCGCCCCATAGTGGTTGAATGCAAAATAATTCTCAGGGTGTGTTACAGGATGCGATGTGCACATATGCTGCAGATATTGTAATTTTAGGACAAACGGTTGAGAAGTTATGTGTATTGATATTAAGCCACGCCCCTAAGAAGTTTATTGGTCCATATATTGTAAATGCTAAGAGCTATCAAAAAGCTTTTGATGATCTAGATCCAATAATGATCCACCGCAGATTTGGTAGCAATCGGAGCCAGGATGTAGGAGGAGCTTGCAAAAATGTGTTTTACACTCAATTCAAAATGGCGTAAAATCTAAGTAGGCGGAGCTTAGGGGTCTGATTGGCTTTTTTGTAGATCCAGCTCAAGTGGACATGTGTGTCAAATTTCAAGTCAATCGGACAAACTGGCCGAGGGTTGCCGCAGGTCCGAGCTGTAGGGGGTGCTAGAGAGCCATTTTTTTTACACACAAATATACAAATTTTGGCAGCAGAGTTTCTCCACCAGACCTGATATGAGTGCAAAATTGGTGAGTTTTCATGCATAGCAAGTACCCCTACAAGCTCCATTCCGACAAAAATAAGAATCATAATAATAAGAAACATGACAGTTTCAATAGGGCCTCGCTGGCCCGACGTCGGTTACTCGGGCCCTAATAATAATACCCCTTACAATATCAATAGGGCCTTCGCTGGCCCGAAGTTGTCGGTCGCTCGGGCCCTAAATACAAAGTATGTATCGCTCTGTGACCATTGTCCTGCCCTGCCTCCTCGGCATGCTTCTTCCTGATACCTGAGAAGCACACAAACAGGCACAGCAGGTCAAACAGACTTATAAAGGCCCGGAGATCACAATGGCAGTTCACATAAGACAACGCATCAGCTATGACATTTTTTAAAATTTATTATACTATATTGATCCCGTTAAGGGGGAAATTTGTCTCTGCATTTGACCCATCCCTGTATATAGGGAGCAGTGGGCTGCCAATGACAGGCACCCGGGGAGCCTGGGGTTCAGTGTATTGCTCCGGTACACTTCGACACGTGACACGTCCCAGTCGAGGATCGAACCGTTGACCTTCCGGTCACCGTCGCCCCTAAAGGTGTTGAATGTCAAGGTCATAGGCCGTAAAAAACCAACAAACATCTGGTTTAGGGCCTGCAGTCTACTCTGACACCTTGAAGCCAGCACAGGCCAACCACAGCTAACTGATGCAGAACAGACACAAGCAAGCATCACACAACTCACTCTAGATATTTGCTCCAGATCAGTAGTCTCATCCAGCATTTGTAGCTATAACAACAAACCATAATGTGACGTAATTCATAGAAATCATATGAAATGATTTCATATGTTATGCACGTAATCTTGAACGAGGAAGTATAACCAGGTTATGTTCAGAGATTTGGATTGAAGTCGGCTCTGAAAAGCATCTTTCACTAATCAGCTCCTTTGGAAACAGCGTCACCATTCTTGCAGAATACGTTACATAAAAGCTTGTTGAGCCGTAACATTACATTAGTAATACCACCGAACGACGCCGTGCAGTTACAGCAGCGTAAAGTGAAGGCAATGCATCGTCACGGGAACCTTCATGCATTCAGTTGGTGAAAATCTGATCAAGAATTCTATATGTTGCAAGTGTAATTGTTTTCCTGTTTGCTTCAGGTAATATTAACGCTTTACATTTTACACAGCATATCATTCATACATGAAAATAATGATGAAGGCACAGTGACTTCATACTTAAGCACTATGGATGATGTTTTTTGCTTGGTCCTGATTGGCTGAAGTCTGTTTTACACTGCCGGTATTGCAGATAATAGAACTCTGAATAGAAAGTTGATTAGTCAATTGATATTTATCACAGATAATATGCAATTAAATCAAATGAAATACATTTTACTTTAATGAAGCCAAAAACTAAAGTCATTTCCACGTATCCTTCAGTATGGGACAGTGTAAGCTGTCTGCTGGTACACTGGAGGTCAGTCAGAGTTGGGGGTGCTTGAGAAAGTCAGTCCATATAATTACATTATACTAAAAGCTGCACTACATTCATGTTTTTTGCTTTAATTTGAATGGCCTGGATAATTTATATTCAATAGTTATTACCAACATTTTACACCATTTTCCAGGTCTCCTTGGGTTTTTAGAGGGCTTAAGTGCTGTGCAACCGTTTTTGATGTAAAACCATGCAATTTTACCACGATAAAACTTTGAATAATTCCTTTATTATTTACAAGTAACACAGCCTTCTTTGATCATGTAACTCTTTTTTGATCTGTAACATCATATTCTGTAAATCAAAGAACAAGAGATTGGTTTATCAGTGCTCATCATGGCGCATTAGTAAACAGCCAGTTGTGCCCCGGCATTCTAAGAGAATGACTGGTAGATGATTCGCTGTTATCAGCCATATTATGTCCAGCTTTTGCGAGACGTGAACACTGTATCCATGAATTTCAGCACCCTCATTCTCATCCCCCTCCCCTGTGCCGTCTCATGCTTCGGCTTGCCCTGACGCTCTCCATGTTGTTTTTACGCAGCATAAAAAACCTGCTTCAATGGCAACGAAAACCCTGATTGTAGAAGCGCAAACCTCAACGCTGTATGTCAAAGCCGTCACAGCAACTACACAGTCAACAACACGGAGCTAATGCATGAGAACTGTGAGAGGGAGTGAGGCAGTGAATGGATGACCAGAGCCAGGTTACTATAATTTATAATCATGCAGGACAGTGAAGACAGACATTTCATACAGGAGACAAGCGAGGAGACAACGATATGCATTCATCACACGGAGTTCATATGAGACAACAGAAAACATATTCTAATTATATATATATTTTAAATTTCCATCACGGTAAACTATAGGCCTTTAGAAAAAAAGCCCCCCCAACCCCCACACTTCCCACGCCAATGCCAAACACTCCTTTTTTATGAGAACGAACACAGAGCCTGATGAAGAAAGTCAAGGTTAGCAAAGAAAGCTAATAACCACCATCGTGGTACCCGCTATCTCTGATTGGGGCTTTAGCTTTTGTTGGGCCAGATTGCTCAAAGACAGACTGTGTGGAACTCACTCCGTCGTTCACCCCTCTGATCTGAGGCGTCTGACAACACAACTAAAGCTGCTGCCTCTTCTTAGTATGATTACAATAAACGTGATCACAGAGGAGGAACATGAATAGATAGATCGATAGAACAAGGAGGGTACATACAGAAGAGAAATAGCCAACAGGAATGCTTATTACAGTATGTTGCAACAGTATAACACAAATAAATATGACACACACACCGTGGTGAACGTACCACATGCCTGTACGACGTGATGCATCCTCTGTAATACGATACACAGAGCAGAGTGGGGGTTAAACCAATACAGAATGTGATCTTTCCCTTGCTGTCTCATGCACATACACACACACACACACACACACACA
>NW_022280170.1:19140-46130 GCF_004355925.1 Anarrhichthys ocellatus | reverse complement strand
TCTCTCTCTCTCTCTCTCTCTCTCAGGTGTATACATTCAACTCAGTGCGTAAATCCATGTGTACAGTGATCAAGCTGCCTGACGGTTCCTTCCGCCTCTACAGCAAAGGAGCCTCTGAGATCCTGCTGAAGAAGTGAGTGTTAGAAGAGGGTGGGGGAGGTGGTCTGGGGCAAAACATGACATCTCATGAATAAGTAGAGGCAAAAATAGTTCACAGGGGACTGGGTTAAAAATGTTAAATGTAAGAGACAATAGATGTTCTATTAATGAGTAATCTAGTCTCTCACTATTTTCTGTCCTTCATCTTTCTCTAGGTGTTCTTTCATCCTAGATGCCAACGGAGAAGCACGCTCATTCCGTCCACGTGACAGAGATGAGATGGTCAAACAGGTGAGACCAAATACTGAAAGCTCCGATGTGCAGAACAATGTCCTGAAAGGGCAGTACTGAGTGTCATTTCTATGCCTCCACGCTGGAGTCATTATGCTTTCCTGTTGTCCAGACCTCCGTCTCTCCGGTCCATTCTCGTGAACGCGATATCTCAGTAGAACTTGGAGGGACTTTCCTCAAATCTGGTACAAATGTCCATCTCGGCTCAAGGATGAAGTGATTTGATTTTGGAAGTCAAATGTCAAGGTCACTGTCCACAAATATGGATTGAAGCTGAAACTTTTGCTCGATAAAAATGTGAATGTTATTTTTTCAATACATTTTGACTTTTGCCTAATCTCATCGGACTACTTGTGTTAATGTAAATGTATTCTGCTACATGTGAGTTCGTTGTTCAATAGCCGAAGCTGCATTAACGCGGTTAACACTTAGTCTGTGTTATTGTCTCATTGAATAAACACGTTACACCAAAACATCAGCTTGTTCCATTAACCACCTTAAAAATAGAAAATTGAGGAAAGGAAGTCAAGAGTCGGAAAAACGGAGACAGCTCGCCTTCAAAGTAAAAGTTGCGCGTTTTCAAACGTGTTTGCTCCAGCAATCAATTTACAAATATTGAAAATAATGATGAGTGATGAGTCTGACTGTAAAAGAATGGTTCCCTAAGGCCGAAACGTTGTCATGACAATAACGCCAATAAGCTATTCAATGTAAAATCCTTCAATATTTTTACTGTTTGCACTTTTAACTATTCTACATAAAATAAAATAAATTAATAAATAAAAATCCTTTTGCTGGATTATCCTCTGGGCTGTATAAAACAAAAAATGAGTCCAGAGTTTGGATAGAGTGCTTTTACCTCATCACTTATCATCGCATTCAAATTATCACTGAGTTTACTTTATTTAATTGAGCTTTTTTAAGAGCATTTTCAAAACGATGCACATGTGTGATCTCCTCACAACACGGGTCTGTATTACAATGCTTATAAACAATAGTAATAACATATAAAACAAATTTTATATTACTATATTCACTGCTCAAATTGCTTTACTTTTAAGAAATGACAGATGTTTTGGCATCATGGTAATATGGATTTCAGGCCAGCCAATCAGCTCCTTCCCATCTTCAAACTTTATTTCAGACTAATTTGTCATCACTTATTTAGTACTAATCATTATTATTGTCGCTTCCTTGTTAAATGGAATGCTATTGATTCAGTGTAGGCTACACAGAGACACTGCACACACGAAAAGCAAATTTAAGTTGTGCAGTAACTTTATGAGAGAAAAATCGATCTACTGTTTCTATGACCTGACAAACTCTCCTTTTCATATTTGAACCTGTGGTGGAGGAAGTATTTAGATCCTTTAAGAAAAAAGTACTCATACAACACTGTGAAAAAAAACTCTGTTACAAGTAAAATTCCTGCATTGGATATGCTACTTTATGATAAGAAGTGATCTTGTAAGTTGATATGGTAAATGTGTTTATTTACACATCCAGCAGTTACACAGCAACATTATCAGTTTGTGAACTGGTGTTTGTGTCCACCTGATGAATATAGGTCCAATATTCAATCTCTTCTAACTCTGTTTTTGGTCTCAAACAACTCCCAGGGGAGATATCTTTAGCTGCTAAATGCTCCACTATGTTCAGCAGACTGACTTGTATACATTCCAAATCTGTTATATATAAATCTGCTTTTGCCAGATCAGTCTCGTTGTAACTGAAATATTTAGCAGCAAAACACATGTATTTGTTCCACGTACAGTAGATTAGTCCATGCAGGGAGCGCAAGCATTGTGTCATTGACAGGCTGACCGACCTACATTTGGCTCACTATGAACACAGCCTGTGCATTGAGTAAAAACAGCTCTCCTCCATACACAACTTTATTCCAGCTCAGCTGTTCAGTTTGCATTGCAGCAGCTTTGTGTCGCCACATCATATTAGGGACTTACAGCAGCGACGGTTGCTGTCCGCAGTAGGCTGGAGGTCTTTTACCTACAGCTGTGTCAGAGAGCATCCCCACAAAGGCACTCAAAAAGTCATCTGACAACAAACTGTATGCAAGCATTTTGATCCATTTTTTCTGCATCAGATATTGGAATGTAAATAACATGTCTGTAATCAGTAAATTAAGCTGTGGTTAGATTTTGTGGAGCCCTTCCTGACCATACTTGTACTAATGACTTTTAACTAGGTGATTGAGTCAATGGCATGTGAGGGGTTGAGGACCATCTGCATTGCATACCGGGACCTGCCATCTAACCCGGAGCCAGATTGGGAAAACGAAGCAGAAATAGTGACGGAGTTGACCTGCCTCACTGTGGTTGGGATAGAGGACCCTGTGCGGCCTGAGGTAGGGTCCTGTTTAGTTTTAGTTTCAGCTGCTACTATGGCTATCCATAATATGTGATTATAAGTTGTATTTCTAAAAGTAACTATTTCCGCCAGGCTTAAGCCTTTAGGAAGATCATGCGTTCTGTCATGTGTGTGTGTGTGTGTGTGTGTGTGTGTGTGTGTGTGTGTGTGTGTATCTGTCCGTCTGTCCACAGCTCATCTCACATTCTGCTGGACCAATCAGCCTCATATTTTTTGTGCTCATTTATGACTGCATGCTCAAGGACCTCTTGTGGTTGAGGTGATTTACAGTTTCTAAAAAAACAATTTTCTTGACTATTTATACCATCATTGACTGCTGAGTAATTACTCCTCTTAACCGGCCGGTAGGTGCTGCAAGTGATCGACAACTGCCTCAGTAGCAAAAAACATTTCCAGCAATCGGTTAGGGTAAAACAAGCCTGACCTATCTATTGCAGGCTTTGTTTTAGGCCTTTGTTGTGCCTCAAAAACTGACATCCATAGAAAAGTTTGGTCTCATTTTGAAGCAGATTTATTACATCCCTGATATGCTATGATCCACTAACATCAGACGTAATACAGGATGATTAAATCCCTGTCTTTTTTTTCTTCGCCATCAGCGCGACCATAAGGGAGTTGTGACGAAAAATTGAGTGAGATTCAACTCTTCTTTGTTTGGGAGGGGAGAGAGAGACACGCCTGGCTGAGATATGCACGTTAATGAGTGAACTTTTCCTGTTGGCATTGTGTTTTTGTGTGAACAAATTTCCCTGTCCCCCTAAGGTGCCTGAGGCCATCCGTAAGTGTCAGCGTGCAGGCATCACGGTGCGGATGGTGACTGGTGATAACATTAACACAGCGAGGGCCATTGCTGCTAAATGTGGCATCATCCACCCTGGGGATGACTTTATCTGTATAGATGGCAAGGAATTCAACCGACGAATCAGGAACGAGAAAGGAGAGGTAAGTTGGGGTCTCAAGTGGGCATTTTTGCTTGTAAAATGACTGAAACCATTCATCAATTATCAAAAAAGGTTGTGAAGGATTTTGTTGTTGATCAACTGTTGGATTGGTCGACTAATCATCTCAGTTATATATTCCTAGTTCAGATGTGCGCATCAAACCTCAAACATCAACATACTTTATCTCTTTTTTTATTGTTACAACTGATGCATTAATGAGTAAGTAGCATTTTACTGTTGTAGCTGCTCGAGGTGGTGCTGGTTACAACAATACGCTACAATACACTTAATAAACAATTTCACCGTAAAAATAGTAGGATAACTGGGTTTTACTGTGATTTTATGGTATATGCCAGAATGTTACTGTTTATTTACAAAGGGTAACACAACCCAATACTTTTGCATTTAATTCCCAACAAATAAAATAATCACAATAGACATTCAATACATAATTGTTGCAGTTTAATACATGTTCTCAGGACAAACAATAAAGGGACATTTGTATTACATCACAAAACTCACAATGTACTGCATGTTTAGAAGAAAACTAATAAACTAATAAAATCATTAATGACCAGCTTAACTGAACTCATTAGCATCAACAGTGTAACTGAATAAAAATAGCATTAAGAGTGAAACGCTGAATTAAAATAGTATCAAGAACAATTTAATAGAACTGCATCACAGTCTAGCTTGTTAACAAGTCTTATACACATTTATAGTTAATTTGAACTGCATGAACTCACACATGAATGAAAACAATAAGGAGCAAGAACCTTGAAAGAGGACTTGACTGCAGCGTCTGGCTGGTATCCTCAATCTCTGATGATGAGTGACTGTAAAACAAAATAAAAACTTGAGAAACACAATGTTCTGAACTTCTGGAAAGTTCTTTGACATCCAGGATAAACATACTTAAAATAAGCTTTGGGTGTGCAACTGTGGGTTTGCATGTGCCTCACACATGTTAACATATCAGTGCAAGTCTTTGCAAAAAGCTAATACAGCAATACCATACAGTTTAAATCAACAGACTATGTGATGAGCTGATTTCGTTAGGTGAAGAAATGAAGCTCAGACAATGGACCACAATGGACTAACGTTCAACACTAAAATGAGTTTGATCTAGTTTTAATGTTGCTCCTAACGTTACTGTTAGCGTTACCTCAACTGTTCATCGTCTTGAACACACGTCGGGCAGAAATCCCCGACGTGTGTTCAAGACGTCCGCTCTCCATGTTGATAATCGTCCTGTTTCCGGTCCTACAGTCGGTTCAATAAGAGCACAAGTAAACACAAGTTTGGTTACTAACGTTACATCTTAACACTGTAATGGATGATTAACTTTATTTATGTTAACTTAACTTGCTATGCTGTTAGCTAGCTAACCTTTCTAAGGCTAATTTAGCTCGAGCTAGCTGACGTTACAGAGCTAGCAACCAAGATTAGCAACCTGATGTAATGAAACAGACAAAGTGAAACATTATCTGAGATGTTAACAATTCAATATTCATGAAGACAAAACAATACTGGAGACTTTGAATTTCGGATGATTTCGGCTCCTCAGTTGATCTCCACCTGGCTGTGCTCAGAAGGATGAACTGAAGCTGCTGTGTCCAAAGTCACGTTCAGGAGCAGTCGTTCACGTCTTGTCACTCAAAAATGACTTGTAGCAATGAACAGTTTGAATACTAAAAATATTCTACCTTCATTACAGACACATTAACCTACAATAGACAGTACGATGTAGATGGATTGTGATTCACTGAACTTGTATAGAGAAGCTTATTTCCACCACTTCACAGAAAATACTGTATCATGCTGTTAAATTACAGTAGCCAGCTGTTATTGTTAATTTACAGCATTAACTGATAATTTATGGCATTAACTGTTAATTTACATGCGAGGGATAAACATTTAACTGTATGCTACAGTTATAATGAAATACTGTAAGATACCGTTGAAAATCCGCCGTAAATTTACAGCAATTCGTTACAGTGTATTTATTGGTTCCCAACCTTGGGGTCTGGACCCTCCAAAGTGTCACATGATTAATGTGATGTGATGATGTGAGATGATACACAAATTTGGATTTTCCTTTTTGGAACTTTTTTATAATCTTTTCTTTTGTTGTTTAAAAAAAAAAAATGTATAAGAAATCATAAACCCAAGAGGTTAGAAACTATTTGTTTAATCTGTAACAACTTGTATTTTATAGGATTATCATATTTTCTTAATGTAAAAAGTAGAATTATTGTAAATGAGTAGAGGACTAAAGTGGCACAAAAATACCCCAAGATTGTATTTAGGTACAGTACTCTAGTAAATCTACTTACTAATCTAGTTACTTTTGTATCTAGTATTCAGATCCTTTACTTAAGTAAAAGTACTTATACCACACTGTGAAAATAGTCAACTACAAATAAAAGTTCTGCATTCAAAACCTTACTTAAGTAAAAGTAAGTTGAGTATTAACAGTAAAATTCACTTCAAGTAAAAGTATTGATTGTACAGTAAAATGTTCCTTGTCTGAGTTTTATATTATTTATATTTCTGCTGCAATAATGTGTATGTTGCCTTTTACTGCTGTAGATATATTGAATTCCTTTGATCTACATCAATGCATCATATTCTATAAGATCATCATGTGTTTGTAGCGTCGCTGTCCTGTGAGAACCACGTATCTCCAAAAAGAACAGTCTGTTTTCATCTCTGTGACGATGTATTTTCCAGCTGATCCAAGAGGCTTTTTAAAGAGTTTATTTAGCTGAAGAAGTAGGAGGATTTTCTCAAGACATAAAGGAACACTTCATCCTTCAGTTTATTACAAACATTCAACATCAATACATCTGGAGATACGTGGTTTTACAATATTTACCTCTGTGATGTAGTGGAGTAAAAAGTACAATGTTTACCTCTGTGATGTAGTGGAGTAAAAAGTACAATGTTTACCTCTGTGATGTAGTGGAGTAAAAAGTACAGTACTTACCTCTGAGATGTAGTGGAGTAAAAAGTACAGTACTTACCTCTGAGATGTAGTGGAGTAAAAAGTACAATACTGACCTCTGAGATGTAGTACAGTAAAAAGTACTATACTTACCTCTGGGATGTAGTGGAGTAAAAAGTACTATACTTACCTCTGAGGTGTAGTACAGTAAAAAGTACTATACTTACCTCTGGGATGTAGTACAGTGAAAGAGTACAGAGATAAAGTTGCATAAATGGAATTATTCAAACAAAGTACCTCAAATTAGTACTTCAGTACCACATCCCACCACTGTTATACTGTAAGCTGTTTTGATAACTAACAAATAAATTTATTGTGCAAAGATAACAAACTAAAGCCGTATTCATGGTCAAATCCTCACAAATATGTCTGATGTGTGGAGGTTCCCGTCACATATCACCACTGATATTCCTGCATCCACTGTGGTTAGTGCACACTGTTGAAGCCAACATCCGTAAAAGCTCTGTTTCATCAAAACCATTTCACTTTATCATTTGCACTGAACAGAATGCTTACTGCTGACTTGTGACGTGGCTGTGCGTTTCTATTTACACTGATGTGTATAAATTACCATTATGTAAGAGTAGTGTGGTTGTATTGATTTCAAGAGAGCACAACAGCTGGTCTCATCAACAAGGCCCAGGACCCCCCCCCCCCCCCCACACACACACACACATTCACACATCTTTTGGACTATTTTCTCTGTACTTTGCAAATATTTTTAATACTTAATACTGTGAACTTTGTAGTTTTTCTACTCTCTATTTATGTTTCTTGACTTTTTGCAGTTCTTGCTTTTATTTGTTATTGTTATGCACCAAAACACCGGGGCAAATTCCTTGTATGTGAAAACCTACTTGGCAATGAATAAGAGCCAATTTCACAGTGCTTCTTTGATGCTTTATCCTCCATCCAATACTCTGGATCAATAGTGACATATAGTGAGAGAAGAGGATAGCTAATAGGTTCTCTGTGGTGTTATTCATCATCATAACCCCCCCCCCCCCCAACCCCCCTTCTCTCTATCTGACTGACAGATTGAACAGGAACGTATTGACAAAATCTGGCCCAAACTTCGCGTGTTGGCGCGTTCCTCACCAACCGACAAACACACCCTGGTCAAAGGTGAGTCTCAAGTTTATGAACCCAAACATACACACACACACGTATTCATCCACCCAGATGAGAGCCTATCTTTCCCTTCTGTTTGTGTCTAGGAATCATCGACAGCACCGCCCTAGAACAAAGACAGGTCGTCGCAGTAACAGGAGATGGAACCAATGACGGACCAGCTTTGAAGAAGGCTGATGTGGGCTTTGCCATGGTAACCTGATATATTATTCACCATTAATGTTTATTTGGTGTTAAAACCCTTCTGTAGCTACAATAATCTAATCTCATAGAAGTATATGAATTCAATTTGGGAAACAAATGCCCACTATATATGTTAATAAATATATTAAAGCTATAATTTGGATGTTTTGAAGTGTGGCTGTATGAGAAACAGACAGGAGTACCAGCATCAGTTCAAATGTACGTTATATTTAGAATGTTTTCACAGCTTTACCTTGCTGTCAAACGAGGCACTGAAGCAGTCTGAAGCAGTTAATGCTCTCTTCAAAGCCACAAACTCCCTTGACAAAAACATCATGTCATTTTACCTTGCAGCACAAGGTCACATGGTCTACCGCTGCCTCCATCGGTTTGTTTGTTCGTGTACTTCGTGTGGTTAGTTTGGATTCACCAAAGTCTCACAATAAACTAAACAGACGATAAACCAATCGAGGCAGCAATAGACCAGAAGCTCCTACTTTCTGTGAGCTCAAATGACTGTTTTTGTCAAAGTGACTTTGAAGAGAGCACAGATAACAGCTTCAGTCCTCGTCAGAAAGGACTGTCTGACAGAAAGGTAAAGAGGTGAAAATATAATAAATATAGCTACACTTAAACTGCTATTAGGTGTCTAAAATACATCACAGCAGTACATTACTTTACTCCTGTGCTGGTTCTCCTGTCTGTACAATAGATGAAGAAGAACTTCTGGACTATCCCTTTAATGACATAAGATAACTAATACGTTCAAGAAAATATGAGGAATTTTAGAAATTTTCTCTACCTATAAATAATACATGCTTAATATTTTGAATAATGTGCATTTGGTCACAGCTCTTACTCACGCCAAGCGCTAGCACTTGGAGATGGGACAACACGATATTGAGGCAGTAGCACTCCGAAATAATTTGGATGCTTGAACGCTGGCATAAAATACGTAATGCGTCTCAGTCTCCTCCTCACTCTGTCTCAATCTGTGTCAGGGTATTGCTGGAACAGACGTGGCTAAAGAAGCGTCGGACATCATCCTGACTGATGACAACTTCAGCAGCATTGTCAAGGCGGTGATGTGGGGACGAAATGTCTACGATAGCATCTCCAAGTTCCTGCAGTTCCAGCTCACGGTCAACGTAGTGGCTGTCATAGTGGCCTTCACCGGCGCCTGCATCACTCAGGTAGACAGATTTATACATGCACGTAGACGTCACTTCAGTAAACATCACTCATGTTATATCTGCTTAGACAAGGCAAATGCTAAAATGCTTTTTATGCATTTCTTACACCATCCTTATATAAGCAGAGACGTCCTGACACACATGGAAACATTTACACGTTTGATATGAAAGAAATATCAACTTGCATATGTATGCTTTTATGCATTTAATGTATTTGCAATATATTTATATGGAAAGTTAAATACATAAAGAGCAAGATTTCCCCTTTTTCTCAGTCGTTAATCACCTCCCCATCCAGAACATTATCAGACAAAAGAAAAACATATTGACACATATTGATATTTAACTTACAATTACTGGATCCCTTGTCTTGGTATAAACACTATGGTCCCAAATATGAAGCATGACAAACATGAAGAAAAAAAAGGGACCAGACCATCAACAATATCAAGTTTAGCCATGATCTTTGAGAAAAAATAGCTACCTAATACACCCGCGATACTTTCTGACATTTGGAGCAGATGTTAATCAAGCAATCAAGACAATAGTCATCAGATCCCATGATAATGAAAACAATCACTGCAGACCTAGTTATCACCATAACAGCTCTGCTGCTAACTATATACATGTCTGTACATTTTCAGTATTAATATTATTATCATCATTCATTTTACAGATTAGGGCTATACCGAATAGCTCGAAACTTCAAAGTCTCATTCATAAAGTTGACCTTTGAATCCAAAATAACATTCTAATGCTGCGCAAGTTATTTTTTTTTTGCATGTGTATTCATTGTGTTTAGAGCTGGTACTGCTGCGCAGTTGCAGATAAAGATCCGTCTACACTAATATTATAGGTTGTCCAAAAGTCACAATGTATTTAAAAAAGATGGATGTGTTGATTGTGTTTTTGTTTAACAAAATATTCTGCTTCAATCCATATTTGCTGGCGTTTAGCCTTTCAAAAACAACATTTCACTCTCCGGCTTACTTCACACAAAGAGAGGTCTGCCCCGGTATTAACAGAGCGGTCTAGCAGCAATCTAACAGCACTATAAATTACATTTATATTATCCCTTAATGGGTGATGACATCATAAAATATGACGCTAGATATTCAAAGCTTCATTCGAAGAAACTGCAATAGAAGCTTTGAATGTAAAAGAAATGACCAGTCCTAATAATTATACAAAATTGCTTGGTTAATCCCAGTTTTTAGGGTTTGCAAAGATAACTTGAGCTTTTGCCAACTGTATGCTGCAGAACAAACCTGGTCAGGCTTCTTGATCAAAACGCGTGAAAGAACTACATCCTCTTCAACCAACTACAGAAAAAACTTGACTCATATTTATATTTTATTTCACAACTCATATTTACAGCCCAGTTTTTTTTTTCTCCTTTTTTGTCATGTTGTGTTTTTTATCATTTCCTTGGATTAGTTTGTTTTGTTTTGTTTTATCAGCAGTGGGCCTTAAATTACAAAAGGTTGACACTCCCTGAGCTAGATTGATACAAACTTTAAAAAAATACACAGTAAGAAAAAAAAGTAATTCAAAGAGTCCTCTGTTACCGCTGACAATCACAATCTTATCCATGAGCACACACATCCATGAGTGCCCCATTCACTGCACAACAGCTTTACCCTTCCTTCTGCTTCTTCACTGTGCAAAGCCACTCACTGCTTAGAGCACCATCATGCACACACCTGTTTCCACTCTCACTGATTGAGTAGATCAACAAGAGGAAGTACATGTAGTACATCACTACAGTATATCTGACCTGCTCTATCAGATCATAACCCTGTGGAACAGAAATAAAACTACACAAATGAAACAAACTTGTTCTTTTAATTCTATAACCTGACTAATATATTTACAGATTAACTCAAGCACTGGACTAAAATTAGTGATTTATCCATAGAAATAGAAGAAGGAGTGAAAGAGACATTGAACTGTTTTCTGTGGACATTTGACGAGTACAAAAGAAAATGGTGATTGCGTTTAGTTGTTATGGTACCAACCTTGTCAGTGGGGCCGTAAAGTGTAGTTGCAGCTCGCCAGGAAGAGAGCCGACGCACCTTCGGTGAGATAGCTGGCTAGTTAGCTAGGTAGCGTTGTCCTTCTCCATTGCGGAGAGTGAGGCGGAGGGACCATTTTACCCAAAGCTGCCACTGGCCACCAACCCCCTGTCTGGCTCATTTTCTGTAACCAGTGTAGCATTCAAGCATGGTGGAATTAGCACACTAGCTAAATAGCCAGCTGTCTGCTAGCTAGCTAGCTTGCTAATTCCATACTGGTTACAAAGAAAAAGCCAATTCCTTCATCCTGCGATAGCAATGTGCTTTTGCAAGAGTGTGTGGATGAAGCATAGTTGTTCAATGTTATTCATTTACTCATTTACTACTACTCCACTGCTCGTTCTGTCGTTTGAGCAAAACCTCACCACAGTGAGTGAGTTGGTTTAGCCTTTATGTAAGTTAGCCCGCTATAACCATGGATGTATAAATAGAACTGATACAGCAATGGAGGCATGGCCTTGTTCATTCCTATGAAAGTTGCTCAGTAGCACATGAAGCAAAAAAGTTGGACTTCCGAGTATAGAATTCCGCATCCATGGGCCCATAGAGCAAGAACACTAGCATTTCCCAAGCAACTATAGCAGTACACATACAAATGGCCTCCACTCTGATCATCCTGCTGCGTTGATTTGAATGGGAATGTCCATTCTACTCCTATTCTATTTCTATGGACTTTACATACATGAAAGAACTGTGAATCAGGGTCTTGTGGAAAGGGAGGCAGTTTTCTCACAGTGACTATCCCCAGTGTCTGTGAAGCCAGACTCCTGTGAACATGGTTTGTGACACAGCTCTCTGGTTGCAAATCTCTTTGCAGGATTCTCCTCTGAAGGCGGTGCAGATGCTGTGGGTGAATCTCATCATGGACACGTTTGCTTCTCTGGCCCTGGCCACCGAGCCCCCCACTGAGGACCTATTGCTACGGAAACCCTATGGTCGGAACAACCCGCTCATCTCACTGACAATGATGAAGAACATCCTGGGCCATGGAGTGTACCAGCTGGTCATCATTTTCACCCTACTGTTCTTAGGTACACACACACTGAGACAACCAGGAATGCAATTTTACTATATAAACAGCCCGAAATAGCTCGCTTTGATCAGTAGACTTCTTGTGGAATTAGAATGAGTGGGCTTATATTCCAGCGTGCTTTTAACCAGAAATCCAAGAGAAGAAACAAAAAGGTGCTTTGGTGGAGACAGACACACAAATACACAGCTGTTTATTTCTCCTGCAGAAGATCAAACACACTTCCTCATGAGCAGCACAACTGACAATTGTTCTTTTTTTCACACCTCTAATCCTTTCTTCCTCCTTTATTTACCCTCCAGGCGAGCGCATCTTTAACATCGACAGCGGCCGGCACGCTCCGCTCCACTCCCCTCCCTCTGAGCACTACACCATCATCTTCAACACCTTCGTCCTCATGCAACTTTTCAACGAGATCAATGCTCGCAAGATCCACGGAGAGAGAAATGTCTTCGACGGCATATTTGCCAACCCCATCTTCTGCAGCATTGTTGTGGGGACCTTCGCCGTGCAGGTAAGGTTAACCTTTGATGTCCTTAGACGGTTTTCTTCACTGTTTGGTCGAGAATTTTGAGGTTTTGATCTTGGTCTTTGGTATGTTGATGTTATGTTTATGTTGTTTGAAATCCGTACCCCTAAAAAAAAATCTTGTTCTGTTTTTAATAGTTCAATATGACCCCAGGAAGAGTAGTTGCATACTTGATAGTGGATAATGTGGATCCAATTAGGTAAATAAGTCAAAATTGCTGACAATTTTTTTTAAACTGAATGTTGCCATGACATGTAAATGTCAGTATGAAAAATCTTGTGTTATTTCACTACATATTGTATGTATTAAACACTTAGTGGCCACTTTATTAGATACAGCTGAGAATCTAATGCTCATCCATACATTCTATATATTTATAATAAAGGCTTTTATTTACTTTTATTGCTTTATTTGAAGCAGGCTTATATCAGACACAGGCTTTTATTTCTAATTCACTCTGTTTGTTACTGTATTATGCTGTTATTACAAACTCAATACTTAGTGTGTTCGTTTCAAAGGTGATAGTGGTTGTTGGGTGATTGTTCTGTATCTCTAATGCAAGCTTGAATGTCTTCTACAGATGGGTGCTGTGTTTTGGTGATGGTCATCTTCTTAGTTTGGAGTATAGAAAATCAATGTGATTCTTTTCAGGCCTTGACAGTGGGGCTAGGTAATATAACTATTTCACGATAAAGCCTTCCACGATAACGATGATCGTGGAAATACACTTGTTGTAAAGTCTATTTCTGGACGGGTTTGTGTTACCTGAGGCTATTTCTCCTCTTTTAACTCGACTGGGGAGTCCGCTCTCTCCCTCTTTACAAGGACCGCCTCCTCCTTAACATCCATGAGAATCCATGAGATTTATTTTTGATAAAGTTACTTTTGAATCCGTTTTCCTCTACCTACAAAAACACTAGATGAACAGTGTTGTGATAATTATTGTCATCGATCAATATAAAAAAGCATTTTGTGCTATATTGCCCAGCCCTACTTGACTGCTTCTCTTTCACTTTGTGACCCCACACAGAAGTCCAGATTTTAGATTTCAAACCAACAAAAGGAGGACTATTTGTTGAAGTGAATACAAAAGAAATGCGCTGAAGAGGGAATTTTAAGCACACAAAAACCCAGACAAGCAAGCAAAGAAAAGAGGGATATTTACTAAAGCTCTTGAGTGCTGGGTGGTACTCTGGGAAGAAACAAGAGAAGAGAGAGAGTTGGAGGGGATGGCACTGAATTGGAGTGTGAGAGCAATGAAGAGACAGTTGAGAGAGCTGAAGACTGGAGGCAGCTTGAGAGGTGAAAGAGAGCGAGAAGTAAGAAAGATGGATCCCTAGACTTCTAGACTTTGATGTATGAGTCTGAAATTCTTAGTAAAACTGAGAAGCTTTACAAAAAGAAGTAACTTTGATCAAAGTGAGATTCTTTGCACTCCTTTAACATTGTCAGACTCACAGTGGACAGTAAAAAAAAAGATATTGTCTTTTTTATTTCTATTTTAATCGACAAAAACCTGGTGCCTACATTATCCACAATGCAACGCTGACAGTTTGGTCAGCCTGCACCTGTGGACATAGATGTAGCACTTCATGTGTTATTCTGTTAAGTGTACCTCTAAAAGAATGTAGCACTAAACACAAAGCATTTGGCCATTTCAAACATTTTGTCAGCTCACTTTTTTGAAACTACATGACGTTTTTTTTAACTTGTAGTCTGGTGATGATGAGGTCAATGGTCCAGCTGCTCCGAGCAGCAGAGGTTGTAGATCAGCAAACTTCCTCCAATACCTCCTAATGTCGTGAGCGTTTGCTCGGTTCACATCAGGTTATTATGTAACTGATTAGCTAAATCAGTCACTTGCTCCAGCCTAACAGCTGCCGTTTCACCACTGGCAGATAAACAGAATGAATATATATTCATTGGCCGACCTTGAAAATGGACTTTCACCTCTTAAGTTCACTTATCAACATAGTGGTTCACTGAGAAATACCATGTGAGTTCTTGTGAAACTACAACAACGGCATTTCTTCTCTTTGGTTTTATATGGATTAATCAAGCTTAGTTACTTAGTGAGCTGTAGAGGTGTTGGAGTGCTTTTGATTTTCTCAACAACTCTCAGCAAGAAAGTGAAGAGCACATTTCCCAAAATAATCTTTTCCTTTAAATGACACTCAACACCCAGCAAAAACCAAAGCATCCTAAAAATAAGAACAAATACCTACTCTGAGCAGATTTATACATACCGGCCTAGAGCACATAATGCTCTCCTAAAATGATCCTAGTATGTATACAGACAGATACATTTCCATGACCTGATGTTAGCCAAGTCAAATTGTGAAAGCACGGCTTATGATCTTAATAGCCACTTAGGGTAAGATATACCTCATGAATAATGAAATGCAATACTGAAACATAAAATGTCCGCGTGTGTTGTTCCACATTGTGGTTTGATGTTTATTAGATGCAGCAGGGCTTCCAGTGACAGTGCCACCTTGTACTTTGTGACAGACTAGAAGACAGATGTGTTGACTGTTGACACATCCTGACATTGTGACCCTGTGTTTGGATGTGAGACAGTAATGACGTCCCTCCCTGTGTTTCTGCTGCAGATCGTGATCGTGCAGTGGGGAGGGAAGCCCTTCAGCTGTGCCCCTCTCAACATGGAGCAGTGGCTCTGGTGTCTGTTCGTGGGAGTTGGGGAGCTCCTCTGGGGACAGGTAAGCAGCTCTTCATCCTGCTGCTGAGTCAGGCCCTACTGAACAAGTGTAGGCCTGGTTTACATTGGCTTTTCTCTGAGGTGAGGCTGAAGCCAAGTTCACGCTGCATGACTTGCTGTCTTATAATCGGGACTTTTGAAGTTGTTATGCTATTTACACTACATGATTGACCGGCGACAGGACTTCACACACTACAAGACCTTTCCCCAGGAGGAATCCCTGATGAGTATGTCTGCTCTACAAACTGCGTTTTGTCACTGAAACACACACGAGAAGTAACACGGGCGTAGTCGTGCTTGTTGAGTTCGTTGGCACAATCATGTCTATGTGGTACCCCACAATTTGCAAAACTCTCACAAGATGGTCAAGGTTAGGCATTGACCCTGAATAGTTAATGCCACCATAGGTCATCAGGCTGGGCCTCGCTGGAGGTTTTGCAAGTTTTCGCAAATTGTTATCGTTATCATATAAGGAGGGTGGAGGATGAATTTAGGAGTCACACAGCCAGAGGAAAGAAGCTGCTCTGAAGTCTGTTGGTTTGGCAGCTGATACTTCTGTATGTCTCTCCAGACAGCAACAGGTTGTGTTGGTGGGTTTAGTCTTTTAATATCCTTTAGCTCTTTGCAGGCACCTCTCATCACTAATATCACTGATGCTCAGTAGATGGTACCAGTGATGTTCTGGGCGGTTTGAATCCCCCGCTGTAGATCTATGGAGCCAAATCCAGGTCAAAAGTTTTGATCATTTGAAAAGAAAATGTGAACCTGAAAGTTCAAGTTGTGGTCTTGAACATTGAAAAATACAGCAATGTATTCAAAATTAAAATAAGTGAATGAAAAGGGTTTTTTGGGTTGAATATCATTTTGATTCAGTTCTGGAATTTTTTTGAATACATTTTTTTTTGTTAATTTTTCACTTTCATATATATTTTGATATTTCAGATCTTATATTTTTCAGTTTCAGATTTTATATTTTCAGATAAAAATCTTATTTTTTTCGGTTTCAAATCTTTTTTTCACTTTCAGATAGTTTCATTTCAATTCAGACTTTTGACCCTGATCTAGCGTGGGAGGCGTGGCATCAACTGAGAGGGGCGTGGCATCATGAGTGACAGCATAACAAAGAAGGCTGAGGACCTTCCTCAACCACGTTGCCTTCAGGTAACGTAGGCACCACGAGAATTATGATTCAACACTTTCTATACACCATATTCACGTGAATGCAGTGGGGAAAAAACTGTGAGCGCCAGCTATCCTGAAGGAAACTTCAGAGGAACCAGCTACTGGTTCCATTAGTCTGGTCGGACGACCGATTTGCCCGTCAGGACTGTTACGGGCCTCCACCAGAGTTTCCTCTGGCTTCGCCCTGCCCAGACATAGTTCACCATCTTTCGGGTCCTGTTGCACAAACTCACGCTCTACCTCCCCGACGGTGCGGGCGAGACAGGCCGCGGGGTCGGGATCCCACCTCAGCCGCTGCGCTGGCCCTCACTTTCATTGTGCCACGGGGTTTGCTTCATCTATCACTATTTCTTAAGTTTGCTTAAGAAATAGTCGTTTAGGATGGAGATGTGTGAGGACCATGTCAGGTTGTCTGTGATGCTGATCCCCAGGAGCTTAAAGCTACTAACTTGCTCCACCTCATCCATTGATGTAGACAGGGATGTGTGTCTTCGCCTCCTTTTTTCTAAATCAACCATCAGCTCCTTGGTTTTACTGACATTGAGCAGCAGGTTGTTCTCTGAGCTCCACTCTGAAGGTTGTTGATTGTCTCTTTATGAAGTTGTTGTTTGTAATCTGGTCATCTGCAAACTTCACAACAGAGTTCTCTTCATGTTTGGTTGTAGCAGTCATGGGTGTACAGCGTGAAAGAGGGGGCTGAGCACACAGTACTGGGGGGCTCCGGTGTTCAACATGGTGCTCGTGCGCCGATGTGCGATGGATGCCGAGCCAACGTTCATTTGCTTCTGATCTGGGGATTTTGTCGGGGAACTCCAAAAACTGTTGCAGAGCGGAAAATCAGAGCTTAAATCTGTGTACGGTGTTAGAAAATCTCAAAGCTGCTCAGTGTAACCTCATACGAGCATCTTCTGGTCAAATAACAATTTAACAAACCTGGCTCACAGGTGATCGCCACAGTGCCCACGGAGCGGCTACCATGCCTGAAGGAGGCGGGGCTGGGCCTGGAGCCCGGGGACGATGAGGGGGAGGAGATGGCAGATGATGAGGAGGAGATCGACTGTGCTGAGAGAGAGCTGCGCCGGGGACAGATCCTCTGGTTCAGAGGACTCAACCGCATCCAGACCCAGGTACTGTGACCAGACCACCAAAACATACCTCAACCAAACCTCTTTCCCAGGAATAGACTCAGAGATATCCAGACAGCACAACACCTCAACCAGAAGCTCCTATTGGTCACGACACACCAGCAGTTTCTTTAAGGTCAATTACAGGTAAATGGGGATTTGCTAGAAGTGTAATGAAAACCAAAGACACAATTATGTATCACAAACAAATCTCAATAGGAATGGCTGATTTTTGCATTTTTTTAATCAAGTGCTTTATGATGAAATGCAAATTATTTTGGGGGCATATAGTTCCTGATTTGTGTAGTAACACTGCTTAAATAAACTGCTAGTATCATGGCCTTTACACACTAACATGAGAGACATTTGGAAAGAAAGTCCTTTAAGAGATGAACTGCATTGTTGACTCTTCTTTGACAGATATACAATTTGAGTTAAGTTTAAACACTATCTGTGCTCTTCTTGCTCTTCAAAAGTCTGTATCTCATCCTGTCTGTGCCGTTCTTCTGACTTGTGCCAAACTTAATGATTCCAGTTTTTTTCTCTCCTACACAGCTAACTTTTCTGTTCTGCGGGTGAAATGGCTTTATCTAACTTGGAAGTGGTATTTTAGAGGCTCATAAACATCATGAGAGAGGATAAATGCTGTGATTTGTGTGCGTGAGTGTCTACACATTGTGTTCAGGCTAATGCTAAGTAGACAGGCTGTTGACGTGCTTGACTATTTTAATTGATTGATCCTTGCACTGCTTTGTGTGAGAAAATGCATTAAGACAGCGAAACAGCATCAACATGACAACAAGCTGCTAACAGCCTCCTAAGCAGTGTTAGAGATCCAGTCAAGAGTCTCTGCTTAAGTGCCTTTGCTTAGATTGGTCAGTTTTTCATTCAGAGGGTTTGGTCTGAGTGTGCAGATAACAATTATGCATGCAAAGACACACAAACACACACACACACAACCTCATATACACACAGTCGTCATTTATGATTCTTGCTTGTCAATGATAATGGGAAACACAGAAGCCCTGAGAGGCAAGTGAGAAAAAGAAAGTCTGATCTAAACGTTTCTAATTGTTCTCTTCTGTGTTTGTGACTTAAGAACAGGTGACGTTTCTTAATTCTATTTTCATCTGTGAAACAGGCGGGATTTTTGTCTTTTTGTCAGGATCATTTTACAAATGTTGTATTTGTCTGTGAAAACAAATGACACACAAGAGGCTGAAGTGCACCACTACTCCTTCTAAATAGGACACAAAGTATTCTGGCTTTCTTCCAGCTGTGTTTCTTTAATGAGTATTACGAGAAGAAAAAAAACGTACCTGCCAAAACAATGAACAATAAAATAAGTAATTTATTATGATCCTGCCAAAACTCTTATTCCCATCTATTTCACAGATTAAACTCTTTTTAGAAATTTTGAGAGATTTTCCTGGCAAAACCTTATTTTTCACGTTTCTTTAAAGGCAGGGTTGGTAATGGCTATTGTTATTCCTCACAGGCATGTCGGTAGACAGGCTTATTACAGGCCTGTGACAGCCACAGATACCAGATTTGTTTTGTCAGAGCCTTATATTCATTGATTGCTTTCAGGATGTAATAGGAATTTCAACAGCAATATCAGAAACGTTTCTGAAGAAGATTACCGGCCCTACGTTTAAGACATAAAAAACAGGAGAGAAAACAATTTAGATCAGACAAAACGGGTCACCAGAATGCTTTCCTCTATTTTTCATCTCAGGGCTTCCATAGACAGCAGTTGTGCAACACTGATGCACATTTGCCCTTAAAGGAAATTTGAATGCTGTTTCTATCATTTCTGCTGCGACAGAAAATGGGTTTAAAGGGCCACAACAGGCGCGCACGCGCGTGCGCACCCACACAAACAACCAAACACACACACCCACACACCCACACACCCACACACACACACACACACACACACACACACACACACACACACACACTCAGACCGGCCTCTCCTGCCCTCACTGAGTGCTGCTGTTTTGTCTCTGTCCTGCAGATGGAGGTAGTGAGCACGTTCAAGCGAAGCGGTTCGTTTCAGGGAGCGGTGAGGCGGCGCTCCTCTGTGCTCAGTCAGCTCCACGACGTAAACACTATCTCTACCCCCTCTCACGTAGCTCTCTCCACCGCAACAGCCAATACCAGCCCAGCCCCCGGGAGTGAGTCCGCCGAACGCATGTACACACATACACACACAGACACGTATACCTGCATACATACCTGCAGCCACTTCCTCTCTCTCACACACACACTCATTCGTAGACACAGAGACAGACACTGCTGCACGGCACGTGGACTGCAGTATTTTTACTATCTATGGTTGTGTCCCCCCCCCCGGCTCGCTCGCTGCTCGTGTGTGTGCAATGTCTCCTCTATTTATTTTTTCTGATTCTCCCTTTCGAACAGCACCCAGTCCCGGCCGGCTGTGTAGTTCTGGTCTGATCTGGTCTGGTCTAAATCCAGTCCCGGTCCCAGTGCAGAGTCTGTTTTGTTGTTGCGTGTTGGTCGGTGAAGGAGGCAGCTTGCTGTTCTCTCTCTGTCTGAGGCGTCCTGAATGACATGGGGCACTGTATAAAGACAGAGTGCTGTTAAAAACAGGTAGTGATTGATTTACTCCTACAAGGCGAGGACGCATCCTAAAGTTCAGAGAGCAAATGGCTGCTCCTCCTGCACCACATGTTATTTCCTGTCTGTGAATGAGGTCAAGCGGGGTTACTGTGGTTGACCCCTGCTGTAAACGTTGCTAATGTAAAGGAGTGGTGTCATTTCTCTTCGCTGAAAACCAAGATAATGTAGTGTTGCTGTAACAACTCTGTGACTCCTGTTATTGGTAGAAAATGCTACGATTCGATTTTACTCATACTTATTACCAAATGGCTTTCATGTGGCTTCTGCAATTCTCTAAAGTGTAAACCTTCGAGTATAAAAGCCCCATAGGACACATAGGACACATAGGACACTGCTCTTCGGTTCCCTCTTCTGTCACTATTGATTTCTTTCTCCTTCTTTTGCTCCTCTCACGTATGTCCGGTGCTGCAATTGTTGTCAACTGGTTGTTTCTGTAACAGTATTTCCAGCTCCAACGCCACAAGTTTGCCCCCCGACCCCCCTCCGATGTCTCCAGATTTTTCTCTCTGTGCAGTCTGTTTTTTTCCCCCTTTTCTCTCTCTCTCTCTCTCTCTCTCTCTCTCTCTCTCTCTCTCTCCATTACTGCTCTCTCCTTTTCCTTCTATATTTATGAGATATTACAGGTTCCCTGTTTGCAGACATATTATGTGAAATGTACTCTTATTGTTCTTCATAAGTAGAGTTGTTCTCTTGTAGAGGTATTTAGATTTGACCAGATCTAAATACGGGCTCTTGTGTAGCTTACTGATAAGATTTCTTTAGTAGGCTTCTCTTCATTTTTGTCATTTTTTTGTATCTTCTCTTTTCCTTTCCCTCATCCCTTTTTGTCATCCTCCCATCCCCTGACTAGAGTAGCGTTTACCTCATGTTTTCTCTTGATTTCTTTGTATGTCAGTTCCGCACGTGTCTCGTTTGCAAGTGTGTTTATGCGTGTGTATCTGCTGACATATCTGAGAGCCGTAGTTTGACTTGTGTGCGTTTCTTTGTCAGTGTGCAAGCGTGTGCCTGCGTGTGGTTGTGCTCTCTCTTCATTTGATTGTCTTCATCCGTCCTCTCAGTTGCTTCTCCTTTCCTTCCTTGCTCCCTTTCGTCCATCCTTCCCTCCTTCCATTCCAAGCTGCATTCCTCCCCACGCTGCTCCATCACCTGTACAGATACAGAGAGGCTCTGCTGACACCTCAAACCAAAATGACCAAATGAACCAAATAAATTGACAAGGAGGGGAATGCTAACTTAGAACTTAATGTGACTCAGGTTTGCTTCTCTCAATCACTTCATGTCGTACGGATGCAAAATGTACAATTGGTCCCGTTTGCTATTAACAACACTTAGTCTGTAGCTGTGAGGCCGTTCTCAGACACGCAGTGCTTTAAGCTACATGCTAATGTCAGCAATGACAATGCTAACATGCATTAGCAGGTTTAACCATGTTTACCGTCTTAGTTTAGTGCGTTAGCATGCTAATGGTTGCTAATTAGCACTTAGCACAAAGTAGAGCCAAGGCTGATGGGAATGTAGGTGTTTGGTCGTTCGAGAAAATAACATTTTGACCTGGTAAAGGTCTGGATGAAAAGTCAGAGGCTCACCAACGTGATTAAAAACTCATCCTGACGGGAACATTAATGTCATGGAAACTCATATAATAACTTTTGGCTAAAAAGCCATCAAAGAGCCGCACTGAGTGACACTGATCCTCCATAACCATGAACACACACTCTGTGGTTTGTTTTCACTCAACCCCACATACACAGTCCTGCTGCTGGAAATAACTCACTACTGCATCTGACTGAAACAAATGCACAATTATCTACAACAAACAACATTTGCTCATAGAGCTACAGCTAAAACTACAGTGTGAGCCTTTTTTAAATTCACAACAGTACTTATCTATAAATCATGAGAAGAGCAAAGTTACGCTTAAATGAACGTTCCTAACCATTTCTAATGTAATTCCACCTTTATTGTCTTGAATATGTGAACCAGCCATATATACGTTTGATAATTCACAACTTTATTTTATGCATGTGTTATTGAAAACTTATAAACACGTTAAATACTTTATAAACGAGACCAACTAAATGCATTCAGGAGTTAACATACTCTCTATTTCTTATTTTTTCTGATATGAAAAATATATGCTAGTCTTTCTTATTAGATTCAATATTCAAGTTACAATTATCAGAAGAACACGAACATTCAGGCTCCCTCGTGTTGCTCAAAGGTGTACTGCAGATAGAAATTTGAAATGAAAGACTACGGAAGAAATTATGCACTGTTATTTGGCGACTTGTATATATACTTTTGCGACCCACCTGGGGATCGTTTGGAGTTGACTGCTTTAAAGGAATACTTCACCCTTAAAATGACCGTTTGTAATTCAGTCACTCACCCTGTGTTACCTTGAATTCTTTAGGAAAACTTGTTTATTCTTGCAGGCCAAAAAGTGTGAAAAGTCTTGATGAATTGAGGTAAATATAGCAAAGCTATATCATATTCATCGAGTCTTTTCTCTGTTTTCTGATTTGGGATTCTCCGCTCACCGTGGAGGCATGTCAAGGGTAACATGCAGTGAGTGATCGATATACTAATGGTCATGTTAGGGTGTTGAATTCCTTTGATTGTCTTCAACCTGATGAACAGCTACAAGCATACACTCCAAATGATTTCCCATTTGTCATCAAGACAGACTGACTTCTCCCCCTTTATTACTTTACTCCATTACCCAGAGTTCTTTGTATAGCAGACCCAGCCCTCAGTTTTGGCACATTGCCCTGTTGCAGTATGATGTGCGTAAGTTCTGACGTGATCCAAATCCATCAGCGCTGAGTGAGAAAAGAGTCGTGTGAAAGACGCATCTTAAACATTAAATGGAGATATCAACATGATATGAGTAGATGTCTCTGCTTCATGCTTTCATCCACCTGAGCTGTGCTAGACCTTAGTGATCCATCTGGATCTTTAGAACCGATCTAAGGATCCGGTTTGTTTTCATTTCAGACTGGCCTAGTTTCATCTGCCAGCAATACACAGATATACAGGAAGTTTGGTCAGGAAACTATGAGGGGAACAGGATGTTTAGGCCAAATCTCAAATCCATCCTCAGCTCCTCAATTCTTTGCTGAACTTCTGTCACATTCAAAAACAATATTTCCGCCCTCAGTTCTCGCTCGTTCCGTGGAATAAAAAAGAGAATGCGCATTGAATTGAGGAAGGTGTATGGATTAGAGCTCAGTCATCACATCACATCAGAGTTGAGCCTCACGGTGGCAGCCATCTTCCTCACAGCTTCTCCCTGTCTTTATGTTCTGTTCCCATGAGCAGCCTCTCTACCTTCCTTCTGCTACTTTAACCATCATTGTTTTTCCATCAAGTGCTGCTGAAAGAGCCGACAGGGAGAGAGAAAAAGAGACATAAGTAACACAGCGGTGCCCTGACCTCCAGGCCGCTCTGGTCACACTGGGAATGTTATATACTCGAAAGTTTACTCTGTCCTCGGGGACAAAAATGAAAACAAACGTGAGAAAGTAACATTCTGACACCTTCTCAGTCTGCATGAGGTGTTTTTCTACTGTCTGACAGGCTCTTTGGAAAAACAGATAAGCACTGAACCTACTGCTTGACCGTCTGTCTGTTCGTCTATCATACATGGCAGAGTCATATATAGAGACTCCTCTTAGTTTGGCCGACTGCAGCACTGACCTCCATTCAGCAGCCCGACCATTCGCCTCTCATAACCACAGTTTGGACTCCAGCGGGTGTCGCAGTGGACTCAAAGCTTCCCCTCCACAGATCTTGCCCGGCCAAACGGTCTCTATGTAGGGCTCTGCCTGCCTGTGCCTGTCACTGTACTTGCATTGAACTGTCTCTGTTTCTTTTGAGCTCATGCTGCTTCTTTTCCTCTGTTTGGGCTTTGGGGAAGGGTGCATGGAGCAACTGCTATGGCAAAGGAATGTGTTTCCGCACGCATACACTGCGTAATGCACCTTCAAGTACACTCATAGACCTCGTGTGTGTGTGTGTGTGTGTGTGTGTGTGTGTGTGTGTGTGTGTGTGTGTGTGTGTGTGTGTGTGTGTGTGTCAGTCAGAAAGAGAGCATAAGTGACAACGATCTGATTCAGCATGATCTGGCTGCCTCTCTCTTGACACAGGGCTGACGCCCCAAGCTGCGCTCTGGCCTGTGAACCAATCATCATCTGTTTCTAGTAATCTAACCAATCGCACACTGTTCTAACCTGCTGATTCTTGTGATGTCGCCATTCTGTTTGTTTTGCTTTTTCCTATCCTGCAGCAACTTCACCATCAGCATCATCATTATTTCAATCACTCTGCTCTCCTCTGTCCCTCACTGCTGCATGGCTGCAGTGCATTTTGCATGTGTGTGTGTGTGTGTGTGTGTGTGTGTATGTGTATGTGTATAAACCAGCTCTCTTTAACAAACAGCACCAGTGATTTACAACTGTCCGATGCATGCAAACGCCAACCTCCAAGCCGCACGATGTGGAAACAGCTGAACTGTTCACTCAGTTACACTGCTGCTGCTGCATGCACGTGTGTGTGTGCTCACTCACTGCTACAGGTTCCTGACATTTCTATTTTTTATTTTACTGATCATTAAACTAACACACCATTCCTGATTCGTCTCCATCTGTGCCTAAGAACCACCCTCACCTCTGTGTGTGTTTGTTTGTTTGTTTGTTTGTTTGTGTGTGTGTGTGTGTGTGTGTGTGTGTGTGTGCGTGTGTGTGCGTGCGTGCATGTTACCCAGTGTGCTGAACATACTGGATCATCACCCACACACACACAGGTATGATGGTGTGTATGTTGTGAAGTGTCCGCTGCTGTTGTGATTGTGGCCACCAAATGCTCTCGGTTTGTTTGGTGTGTGAGAACTGACATGATAATATGTCATTAGCCAAATCATTTTGATTTATTTTTTTGTCTGTTGGGGACAGACAGGATCAGGTGGACACTCTGTTGACACTTTGCATCAGTAAAGATATTTATGTAACTGTTATATAAATACAAAGTTTCAGAGATGACCTTGATCTCTTACCATGGAATCCTGCACAAGATAAGTGAGGACGGATCCGTGTTCCCTCAAGGAGGAGACATGACTACAAAACCAGTGGCAAAGTCATGTTACAGATACACTGGCCTTTACATTTGATGATTGTTGCAAACTCATGCCAAGAGGCTCAAAGGTTAACTTGTTAACCTCCTCACATGACAAGGCGATACAAATGATTGGCCCTGTTTGAGTGTTTATCACATAACAAGGAGGAGTACACTCCTTCATGCTATTTGTGTTTCAGGACTATTTTAGATGTTAGCCGGTTAGCTTAATCCAGGTAATAAGATTATTTTCAGCTTCCAGAGCAGCACTGAGTCAATTTTTAATAGAAAATAAACCGAAACACCAAAGTTACCAATAGAAGTTATGATCTTGTATAAACTTTAACTGTAGCTACCTGGTCCTGAGTGTCTGTCTGTCTCTCTGTCTGTCTGCTGGAGGACACAGGTCTCTGGGTTTCCCTTGTCTCTCTTCTGCCTCATTTGCATGTCTGACTTCTCTCTTTCTTGTGGTCTCTCCCTCGTTCTTCCTTCCTCTTGGCAGATGCGAGTGGTGAAAGCATTCCGTAGTTCGCTGTACGAGGGCCGGGAGAAACCGGAATCCCACAACTCCATCCACAACTTCATGGCCCACCCGGAGTTCCTCATCAACGACCTCATCCACAACATCCCGCTGATCGACGACACTGACGTGGACGACGAATCAGAGCTCAGCAGATACCAGCACCTGCATCCGGCCCTCCGAAAGCCGCCACCCCCTCCTGCCCAGCCCCCGGCCCGCTCCCACCCCACCCGCCCCTACCGCCAGTACAGCCTCCCGGTGACCCCGTGCAACCGAAACAACAACAACAACAGCAGCAGCAGCATCAGTTCAACAGTCACCCACGGCAACAAAAACAGCATTGATGCAGTAACCCCCAGCAACCAGAGCCCACATCACCACCAACCCCACCAACACTACCACACCCATCATGGCAGGGACAGGCCGGTGAAACCCTCCGCCCCTCACCTAGCCCACCTCTACTGCGTGGAGACCTCCTTATAACTGAGCTGAACGTGGGTTGGAGAGGGATGGGAGAGGGGGGGTGGAGCCTTGGGTAGAAAAAGGGGAGCAGAGGAGAGGGCTGAGGACACACGCATGACATTTTCATCCAATCTCCGTTACAGCAATCTAACATGAGGGAGCGAAGGGCGGGGGAGATACCGGAGGGAGACAGTGGCTGGAGGCTTCGGCTCGCAACTCCCTGAGAACATTGTGACTCTCCCTCCTTTCACCCTTGCTTCAGCCCTCTCAGTCCAGCCCATTGACTACGCAAGCCCCCCCGACGCCCTCCACCCTCGAATCCACCGCCCCGTCTGTCACCCTCCCTGGAGACCCC
>NW_022280170.1:0-18740 GCF_004355925.1 Anarrhichthys ocellatus | reverse complement strand
ATATACATATATGTACATATATATATGTACATATATATGTATATATACATATATATACATATATATGTATGTATATATGTATATATATATATAATTTGTATGTTTGGGAGGCGACAGCACAGAACTCGTCATGTTCATCTCTGTTCTTTCTGCAGCCCAACCTGCCCAGTCCTTGAATGCCGCCCCCCATAAATCCACATGACCTGTTTTCTGTAATAGTGTCCATCCTGCCATGAGATGATCCAGTGTGTGTGCCGTGTACATGTGTATACATACATTAGCCCCGTACCGGACTAACTTCCATTACAGCCTCCTGCCAATGCTGATGAACTGATGAGTATGCATTTGGTCATTTTCTTCCACTTCACTTCTGTTAGGCTTCCATCACCTTCTCTCTTGCTGTTCCTCAAGCCATTTTGTCATTTCCTTTGTCCTGTCTCGTCCTTTCAGGTCTTTGATTGGTGTGTGTGTGCCAGCTTTATTTTTTGGAAGCATTAACCCTTTAAATGCCATCAAACACACAATGCACAGGCGATGGCCCTTTAAGACTTAACATGCAATCACTTACAACCTGCCCCGCTCACGTGCCATCGTGTCGTCTCCATCATGTACCAGTGCCCTCTCCAAGAGTTGTGTGGACAAAGAGATTGTTTGGATTGTTGGACGTTGGATCCAGTCATTTTTACAGAGTGAGGGGGGGGGGGTCTCTGTTTGATGTTTAGAAGCAACCGATCACTCGAGCTGTCAGGCCCATATGTCGTATGTCAGTGTTCAGCTTTAGCTTTAGGCCCAAAGCCCCACTCAATCAGGTACAACCAATGAGAGCTCATGTGTCCATTTGTCAACTATTGTGCATTCCCCGTCATTGTGATGTTCTGTTAGCTGTTTGAGAAACTTTAAAGGAACACTCAGACAATACACGTAGTCGCTTTCCTGCTGGGAGTCACGTGAGGAGATTGGTACGATTTTCATGTCTGCACGCTAAGTATGCTACAGTGGGTTAGCCTAGCTTAGCATAAAGACTGGAAACAGCTTCCCTGGCTCTTTCAGAAGTAAAACAAAAGCAGCCTACAGCACCTCTAAAGCTAACTAATTAAAGCAGTATATCTCATTAGGTTGATCTGTACCTACACATGGTATCTACAGTTCTTGAAAAGTTTTAAAAAGCATTGAATTCAGTTTCCTAAATGAATAGCCTTAGGAGGTATTAAAAAGTCTTGAATTTCATTTCCAAAAGTCAAATATAATCTCTTCGGTCCGGAGACATAATGAACACAGGTGCTATTATATTAGATACTAGTAGAAGGATGTTTTTTCTTTTGGACAGAGACAGGATGGCTGTTTACCCCTTTTACCAGTATTTCTGCTAAGCTAACACCTCAGCTTCACCTTGAATGGACAGATATGTGAGAGGTATCAATCTTCTCAGAAAGAAAGCCAATAAGCGTATTTCCCAAAATGTTACAGCATTGCTTTAAGACATATTTGTCCCAATGTAAAACGGGGCATAATGCTGCATGAGCACACTCCAACAAAAAAAAGGGGGGGGGGGGGGGATCACATTTGGATGGATATCCCCCCTCCCGTGACAATGGCCCTAGTGACATAACATTCCACCGACCTCAACATTCCATAGAACATACATTCCAAACAGCCGCATCACATTCCAGACCGGGTGTGCGAGTGCCCTCCTGTATCCCATGTTGCACTAGGTGTGGGTGAACCGCTGACTTCCATGTTGCCTCGGAGCATGACTCCCCCCGTCCCCGTCCCTTGGTTAACCCCCGTTGATCTCCCCGAGTTATCAGCTGGTCCCACCACCACAGAAAGGCAATGGCAGACAATATGCAAACAGACTGCCATGTCAACAGCTGTCCCCAGACGTAGGATAGGAAGTCTTACAAAGATGACGACTCATGCAAACACAGTGAGAGAACATGTCCGTCCTGCTGGTTCTGTTTGAGGATGGAGCAGGGCTCTCTGGGAACACCCTCACCTGTACAGAACCCTGTCTTCTTGAATGCCCATCATCATCATCGCCACCACCCTTTCGTCGTGGGCCGGTGGTGACATTGTATTGGTCTGTCTGTTTTGAAGCATGCATTTGGTATCATTAATGTCACTCTTTATGTGTTGGTAAATCATTTAGGCAACTGTCACTACTGTGTGCTATGATCACTCCACATCTGCTCTCTTCCTCTCTCACACACACACACACACATATTCTGTTCAAGTCCAACCTACTCTACTTCAGCACCTCTTAGCACAGCTCTATCAATGCTTTCTGAAAACACACACACACACACACAGCGAACAACAGGCTAATACTCTACAGTGGTGTAAATTTGACTGTCCAGTTTCAGCCATCTCTGTCCATCCGTCCAGCCACGTTACATCATGATGTTGTGAGACCGTTTCACAGAAGGCAAAACACAATGTGAAAAAGAATATATTATATTTATCAAAACTATAAATTGTACAACTGCACCACTACTGTACAGATCGCCCAAATGTGCACATGTGCATCTTTGATTTACAGGTACTATGTTCCTGTTACACTTTGTTTTTTTTTGCTTTTTTTAGGGGATGTTTCTTTCTTTTGATCCTATTGCTTTCTGTAAAGAGAGGACAAAATGGAAGCGCTTGTATATTATGATTATTTTAGATTTTCTCCATCGGTGCTCCCACTGATGGACAAAGACAGTTGCACATTCTCCTGAGCATATTCTGAGGGCTGTGTTTTCTGTCCATTGAACAGCCCCTGAAGTGTGCAGAGGTGTGGAGATGCTTATCGTCTCTTAAGACCAGAGACACCACTCTGTAAATAGGGAACAGGAGATATAGATGTACCTCATTATGATCTAAAGGACTGGACAAAGTGGAGACCCAGGGAGGATGGAAAACTGGAGGGTGATGCAGAGCTAGAGACTGCAGAAGTGCAATGCATCCGTGCATTGTTTAGGCTGCTCTTTTAGATCTGCTACAAGTATTTACTGCCATGTAATGATGGGGGGAAATTAACGTTTTACATTATTCATTATACATACTGTTGTAAATATTGTGTGTGGAATGGTCCCCCTTCTTGCACAACGCAGTGCTGTTCTGCAGACAGAAAATGCAGCCTTAACTGTGCTGAAATGAAAAAAGACCAAAAAAAAAACGACAACAAAACATAAAGACTATTGAATATATTAAAGAGTTACCTGCCTGTTATTTAAGCGAATAAATATCTATATATGAGAAAGAACACACCTGTATACTGTAGACTAAATCTGTATGGAAATCTAAGAGAATTTAATGGGAATTAAGTCCAACACCTTTTATCTGTATGAAAGAAAAAATACATCAAAGTATTCTACAATAATAACTTTGACAAAGTCTGTGTGGTCCTGTGTTGTTTGTTCACAATGATGCAAGACTACGTACGTTTGAAACCTCTGGAAAAGTGACACTTGGTCGTTTTTGTTTTGAAAGAGAGGCAGAGTTTATTCTGACTAACATGCCTCACAGGCACGTCTTCTAGCATGTAGAGCAGCATGCATGGCACTGCATCACCTTTTCTGAATTTTAAGGCCACTGTGGAGTTTTTTCTTCACTGGAAGGGTAAGGGTGCATGAATTATAATGAAGTCGTGAAAAAGCATGCACTAATGCATGTAGGCTAGTACTTCAGGAATGCACAGAGTATCTGTAATTGAGTTGATGCAAGAACAGTCCGTTAATTTATGCAACAACCAAGGTATCTTATTAATGATGTTCACGTCTCCTTCAAAGGTAAGTCTGCAGTTAAAGGGACAGAACACAAAACTGGCAGTGATCTGACAGGTCACAAGGATGAATGATTTAACAGCAACAAATGGTTCAAGGTTCCACATTGTGAAATGTAAACTCTACAAGTCTGTTTCATTATAAAGCAGGTCTAAGTACGATATAAATACTGTGAAAGTATTGAAACGTTAAAGAAATACACAAAGTTTTTTGGACATTAAAGCGTGTAAATATGTTATAGTAGAAACCCAAAATATAAGTATAAACCTGGAAAATAGCATATGTTTCCTTTAATACATCATATCAGATTTAAAGACGGATGTGTGCTGCCGTGACTGGTCAGTTTTGTGGCCTGTCCCGTGTAAATGCACACTGTGAAGAAGACGTGTCATCATTAATAACTCTGACACTATTAGTTGTTGTGTTCCTGATAGTTCATGAAGTACTAGTCCGTCTTTAAGTCATGCTTTTAAAGGTGAGGCTGCACACCTCTCTGACCAGAGAGTCCATAGAAGGATATCGGTGGTGATTGTGACAGTTGGAAATACAAAGATATGAACATGTTTTCCTAAGTATTGACTGTGTCTGGGAATCAGCATTTGTGGGATGTGTTGTAGCTGATTTGATTCAGTCTAGTCATCTCCCTTTGAGATAAGAGGATGAATGAATGGAGGCTTGGATGAGGATCTCGACTTGTCATACCAGGAAAAGCACAAGTGGAACTAATAACCCTGGGTATGTTTATGTGATCAAATAAACACCATCAGTAGGAGTGATGCCTGTCCTTTACAAGCAACATCACATTTTTCTTAAACATTTTTAGGCCACAAACAAACATATTTCAGTTCCATTAGGGTTTTTCAATTCTAAAGAGATTGAATTGAAAGAGTTGACTGTTTACAGGAAGGGTTAGCACCTAACTACTATATAATGCAAACCGTTTGACTCCGAGGTGAGCCAGAGCTCTTCAGACTGGGTCCATTTGGTTTTTCCAACGGGTCAGGTTCCAAACTAAAGGGGACTGTGCTTTCTCACTTAGGGCGCCGGTACTTTGGAACATACTGCATGAGGAAATCACTTCTAAACACACTTCTATGTGAATCACTTCCTCTGCACTACCGTCATAGTTTGGAATCACTGAGGGTTCTCTTGTGTCACCCTCTTCTCTTTTCAGTTCATCTGTGTACATTGTATCTTGCTCTAACACATAAACTACTAAGTGTACGCTATATTTCGAATCTTTTCAACACGTTACCTTGCGGTCAGTTATCCATGTTCTCTTTAAAGCCACAAGACTCCTTTGACATTTCACCTCACAGGTGGTCTACTGCGGCCTCCATCGGTTAGTTAGTGTGGTTGTGTGACTTTGGTCAGTCTGAACTCTTTAAAACACCAAAGTGTTTGTCAGAGGAGTCCTGCAGCTTCAGCCAGCATAGATAACAGCTTCAGTTTGTCTGACAGAAAAGTGAAGCAGTAAAACTGTTTGGGCAGGTTTTAGCCCACGTACTCCAAGTCTGACACCTAGGAGTGTCAGCTTGCCATAACACAGGTTGTTTTTAAATGTATTTAGTTCTGTTCTCCACTTGCAGACACCTAAACTCTTCTTTAATGAAGTCAATGAGTCACAGGGTTGCGAGCGGCATGCTGTGCTTTAATACGAAAGCAGACTGCTGTGTTGTGGGGTTCCAGGAGATTGCAGACATGTTGGCTCTGCTCTCGTTTATCAGGAGCAGGGAAAAGATGGAATCTGAGAAAGAAGCGTTGTGCTTGTCCAACTGCAGAGGGATGTCAACATCTCCTGTCTGATATATTTATAAAACAAGATGCATCAATCCGTTGTCTTGATTGCATGTGCACATTTACAACTACAGTATTTAACTTTCTACCAGTATTACCGCAACACTTTACTCACCATTTGACATTTACAATCTGTAAAAAATAACCTAATAAATGGTTTATTACACTCATGCATTTGATGGCAGATGTGTATATTAATACATTTGTCAACTAAAGCTCCTCCTTACAGCCCACATAAGATAAGGCTGCTCTATAAACAGATAATGACAACATAGTCAAATGTCTTCATAGAAGTCATACTTGACAAATGCTGGACATTAATGCACATTTTAAATGTCCTACATCCTAATGTGTTATACCTCATTATAGAATGATTAACAGGGGGACTAAAAGCATCAGTGTTACTATTAGTTTGCTTTAAAGATTCAGCTTTTTGACAAGCTTATCGATCTCCAAAAATATGCATTGTTACCGCAAATCTACGACGATGAAATGAGCACGTAAGTAAAATGATAATTTCCCTTTGACACAAGCAAATTCATGGTTCTCGTTCAGCTGTTAATGGTCATTAGACTTATTTGATTTCTTGCTGAGAGTTCCTAACCTTAAGTTTAGCAAAAATAATGGAAACAGCTAGCCAGGCTTTGTACTAAGCTAACAAAATCAGACTACCAGCAACTAATTCACTCATTTTACATCTTATTGTCTAATTTGTACAAAAACTAAAAAAGAAATTGTTAATTTATGGTGGTGTGAGGAGTTATGTGCACAATTACGTCTTGTCTGCATGCAGTAACTTTTCAGTCTCTCCTGGTTGCCACAATTTGCTGGTTTTACATCTCTGTGTCTCCATGAACCCAACAAACAGGATAATGTGTTAGTGAGCTTTAAAAGGTGCTGGTAGGGATCCTCACTCAGTCTTCATGCTAAACTCAGCTAACTGGCTGTAGCCTCATTCTAACATAGACACGAGAGTGGTATAGATCTGACCATCTGTCAACATGGAAGCAAATAAGCCTTTTCCCCAAAATGCAGAACTGTTCATTCATAGCTGGACTAAAGCACCACCCTGGGAGACTTTAGAACAGTACATGCTCTCAACTGTCCAACTACAAAGTGAGGAATCGATCTGTAACTCGAGAACTGCTCATCTCATCTACCTCACACTTGGTGGGTGTTTTGCTGGGGACCCAAGGGAGTCAAATTTGGTCACGTGAAATGTTCAAAATTGATAAACTTTGAATAAACAAGTGAACAACGCTCTGTGTAGCAGCAGGGGGCGGGGCTTCATGGCTTCGCAGACTTGAGCGTGTCGCTCACCTTGGATGCTTACTAACATGACTAGCAAACTCACTCAGTCTGCTCCAAGGGGCTCAGGTTCCCTACAGGACCGGAAACACACACCATCAAGGCTTTCCACGCATGACGCAGCTTAAGCAGACTGATCCAGCTCATGAAAGCCCCCCCATCAGATATTAATTATACTAGCCTTTTTTCAGTCGATATTTTTGACTTGTCGTGGTAGAAACGGTGCAGGTGTATTTAATAATATTAAAGTGATAGTTCAGATGTTTAGAAGTGTGGCTGTATGAGCTACTTCTTCATACTCGGTGTTACTACAGTAGATGGAGTTTGGAGAAACAGAGAGGAGCAATGTACTGCTGTGATGTATTTTAGACACCTAAAAAAAACAGTGTACGTGTACATTATATTTAGAACATTTTCCTGCTATACCTTGCTGTCAAAATCCTCCTGTCTAGTAAGGCACTGAAGCCGTTATGTCCATCTGTGCTCTCTTTAACTCACAAGACTCCACCGACAGAAACAGTAATGTTATCTCACAGAACACAGGAGTTGCTGGTTCGTTTGACAGCAAGCTAAAGCAGTGAAAAGATTCTAAACAGCAGTACGTTGCTTTGCTTCTGTGCTGGTACTACTGCCGGGTTCCTCAAAATGGGGACTTCAACCACCATCTACTGTAGGTACACAGTATAAAGTACATCAAAAAAATCTGAACTATCCCTTTAATGATGGCTGCATTCTACTGAAGGAGGTCCTGGTATTGTTTGTGCTGGCTCATTGGAATAGCTTACTGGGACACTTACTAGAACTGAGCCACCATTGTCAATTTCACATGTGCTTTTCCGCTAGGACACATTAAATGACTGCAATGAAACTCGTCTATTATCAAATGTAAAACAGCATTGAAAAATGACTGATATATGCATCTATGGTTTGAAATAAATGTGCTAAATCATGGGCAGAACGAGTACTCCCTGTGGGTCCCCGCATACTGCATTGCTTTGTACTTCCATCAAATGAGGTCTCGGTCATTTGTTTTGACAACCTTTACCAGACTTGACCCAAATGTTCAGGAAAAGTAAGACCATTATCGGCAGAGAGCTTGCTGTTTAGAAAGAGAAAAAGAGATGCATTAATATCAACAGTACAGAACAAGACACAGTAGATATTAGTAACTCAAACATAATGAAAATATGATTTATTTGTCCAACATGAAGGTCATTTGCCTCAAACAATATGTATTCAAATTATATAGACATTTACATTTAGGTACACAAAGATGGCAATTTCACCACTTAAATCAGATACTTTTGGATGTATTTACTTAATATAATTCCAGCAAGTCAATGTATACAAGACATAATTATGAGACTATTAAGTCTTTGATGGCATCACATCATGAGTAATGGAGCAGCTGTGGTCAAGCTCCCAGAAATGCTGCATGAGCTACAGATGTTGAGAATAAAATATGATCACGCATACCATTTGTTACCGATACTACCTTTAAAAAAATACCAGGCCACGTTGGCAGCAGCTTGTCCAGTCTCTTCACCTTCCACCAGCAGAATCCACTTTAGCATAAAGAAAAATAGGTGGCGCTAAATGAAAGCATTCTTTTGTACAATGGTGCCGGTTCACAAAGAGATCAATTCTTACCAAAAGGAAATATTTACAGTCTTGTCATTTTTAGCATTTCCAATTTGACAGCTGATACAGGATCTCTCTTTGTGGAGCTTCACCGTTATCTTAACATCTTAGTATTCAGGATATGTTAATTTAACTCTAAGATTTACAATCAAACAATTTCCTACAACAACAAACTGTAAATAAAATAAATCATTTAAGTACTCAAAATCCACTAACTGGGAAGAAGAACTGTATCAAAACAGAAGTACTAAGGTTTCCGCTCATCACCTCAGGCCTGTGAAAAACAACTACAAAAACGTCTGTTCTTGTCTGATCCTTACCATGGAGTCAGGGAGGTAAAGGTGTTCAGAAAGCCACTCATCCCGCATGGTGCATCAACCACTACCTAGAAGAAACTGTCAACAAGGTTTAGCAGTAACGTGTACTCAATCCATCATCACAATGAAACACATGCACATTCAGCAGTTCTTAGGTAATCTTAACTAATTCAACAGTGTTCATCCACCCTCAAGAAGTTCGGTAAAGAGCCATATCAAGTTCAGTCTCAATATCTGAAAACAGAGGTAAGTACTTGACCCTACATTCTGAGCGATGTGCTTGCACTCTCTGCACACTTGGTGCAGAACTCAACTGAGACGTGGTTCTTGTCCACGTGCAGACACACGCCACCCGCTGTCTCTTTCTCCTCCACTTTCACACGCTTTCTGGGCAAGGCGTAGTCGTGGTCGTTCGAGTCAGGCCCCTGGAAAAGCGAGGAAGATAATTTCATCCCATTCACACCGCTCAGCCTGGACAAGAGCTGGGCTAACATGCTCTCATTGGCCAGCACAGCCCTCAAGTACCTGGTCTCATCTTCCAACTCTTCCACTCTCTTCGTCAGTTGAGAATTTTCCTGTCGGAGTACATTGTTTTCTGTTGACACGATGCCAACTTTCTTCTCCAAGCTGTTGACATATTCTTTCTTCCTGAGACGATTCAATCTGGCAGCAACAGCGTTTTTGTTGATCATGTGGCTTGACTGGCTTTGCCTCTTCTTCATCCTCGAGTCAGATGACATTCTATCTGGAGATGATGCCGTTGAAGCCTCAATCTCGGAATCTTGGTCTTTAGCACTCAAACCAAGATCAGCCAACTCAATATCAAAGAGCGAGGAGGCAGTATCTCTTTCAAGTGTCCATTTTAAGTCTTCCATTCCAAACAGGTCATCTAGCTCTAGTCCAGTGGTGTCCATATCATCAGATGGGAAACCCTCAGATGGACTTGAGAAATCTTCGACAGTTTCCACCACTTCAACCTCCAGAGGCTGAAGCGCTGCGTTGTTCATAGTGCGTCTTCTTCTTGTGATCATTGTGGTTTGACAGTCAGACTGCAAGGAAGCTGTCCAGAATATCACCTGAGATTCCTCACCTTTGGAGACAACAAAATATACTGTGAGTGTGTAATCGTGCAGCAAATAGCCCATTCATTTATCAGGGAAATGTATTATTTTGATACCAATTTCAGTCACTGTAAAAGTGATACGTTTTCCCTAAGGAGAAAGCTATAGCTCAGTGTGGACTGAGTAGTAAAAGTATTTGCCATACTTGACACTTAATGGACGTACTAATTGTGTTTTCAACATTTCTACCATTGAGTTGGCTCTGTTTAACTGTGGTAACGTTATCTTTTAGACAGTGACATATTTACTTTACTCCAGACATTCTCCATTTTCTTACAGGCTAAGAAATAGCGACGGTGCGTGTTGGCTAAACGTATTACCAACGTAACTGACTCAGGATAGATAGCATTGGTACCTAACGTTAGCACTATCCGGAGTTTTACAATAATGCACCGTCACACATAACTTACCTCACTATGCATAATTCCACCACTGTTAAAATACTATGCGTATTAGGTCAATAAACAAAAAATGACAAATGATATTCGTAAGTTAAGCTTTCCATCTAGGCCGCAATTGTCCTAGAAGCTTTAGCAACTTGCAAACGTTAACGCTAGTTGACAGTATTCAACGTATGTCGACACCAGTGTGTTCTGGTGCATTAAAACAAAAAGTTAAAGTCTTATTTACCCACATTGACATTTCTTCTCAGTCAATTAGTTAACGTGAACGCATTTAGCTAACTAACAAGTGCTCGCTCGGTTTTCGTTCAAGCTAACTCAGCTAACGTTAACGTCGACTAAAGCCATGAGGCGTTAACCAACACAACTAGCGTACTTAATGACGCAGCATATTTTACCGCCACTTCTCCAACCAACAACTTACCGTCCCGTTGAATAGCCTTAAACACTAATGAAATTATAAACTACTGCAACAGTCAGTCGAAGAAACGGCGCTGGTAACTGAGTGTTTTCTCAACCGCTCATAGCTTGAAAAACGGAGGACAATGGCTCCGGACGGGAAGCAGCTCTGCGAAGACACTTCCGGCCAAGTTATCAAAAAATAAAAGTCCTACAGAACTTGGTCGCGAGTGGACAAGTGCATGTTAATGTGGCGCAGTGATAATGACCAGCTATACCAACGCCTCTCTAACAGAGTCCAAAAAGTAAAGTATTTGTTACATGACTGTTGTGTTGCATCACATTTTATACAGGGGTGTATATTTTTCAGGTCACCATATAATGCTTAGAATATAACCTGTTATATTGTTTAAATTGTATTTTTAAAATTTGCACTTTTGTACATTTAACGTATTTGTCCTAATTCTGCGAAGTTAGCTGTGTCTTAAGTTGTGTGTGTTAAGTTATCTAACAGAACAAAGATGAGAAGTTTCCTTCACTTTAGTGCTGCTTTCAGTCTGAAGGCCTTCTGAACAGTGTCTGCTCACGCCATTAGCTGTTCTCCACAGTAGACTTACTTTTCAAATGTTTCATGAATCTTACACTCAAAAACAACACAATCACATTCCTTTGATAGGAAACTGTTTTATTGACCATTAGTGCACAAAAGAAAATGTATTACACAAAACCACCTTGTGCTTATTCCCTCTGCCAGGGTTTTCAACTGAAAGGCGTCTACTCCAAAACCCTTTGTAGGGCCGACAACTGCATCAACTCTGCTCAAGTTCACTTGTATCACAGGTGGAAGAAAAACAAAACCTCACTGTACACCATCATATGAATGAACCATATCAATCTGACATTATTCTATTTATAATGTATGATGTGTCAAATGTCTGCTTTTTTCTTAACCACCTAATATATAAAATATTGTCGACAACATGAAGGCTTTTACGAATGCTTTTAGATTAGGGCTTCAACCACCTCTTGTTTTCCATATTAACTATTCTGCTGATTGGTTTTTAATTAATATATGAATCTTTTTAGTCTATAAAATGTCAGAAACTTGAGCGGAAAAAAAGTTTTGGGCTGGAAGTTAGTTGAAGAGGTCTCTGGAAAACTATATGGACTGTTTTTCACTTCTGACATTTCATTAATTGATTAAAAAAAAAAAAAATCATTCATTTTTATCCATAATGACATAAAATCAGAAAAGTAGCAATTTATCACTTAAGAAGCTGGAACCAGCGACTGGTGAAAGACGCCGATAAATGACATTTATGTCGTTCGACAAATCAATGAATCAACTGCTTTACATATTTCATCCCTCACCAAACTCTGCTTAGTACTGAAGTTGACCTATTTTGAGCATGTTTCTTTTATCTATGTGTCAAAACAATCTGGAACATTTATTTCAAAGCTTTATAACAACTCAAAAAAGTTGCAGTCCAGATTTCAGCATATTGACGTCACTGTGGTTCCAAAGAAGGCCGTCAGCTCTTCTCACTTGTGCCAAGACTCCTGGGACGTTGTGCGCTGTGTTGCTCTCCAACTCCACCGGCTGGTCAAAGACGGTCATCGTTGAGTAGTTTTCCACCATGAGGCGCGAAGGGTCATCAGACTGTCCGGGGACTTTACCGAAAGGATAGTTCTTCCACAACACCTTATCGTGGCACAGCTGCCACGGAGAGCCTCTGAGCAATCTGGCCTTTTCAGCCTGAACATCCGCCCATTTGTACTCCTGGGAGGACTCGCTCCTCTCCGCCTCGGCCGCCGAACGCCAAGGATGGCTGAGGTGCCGCGAATGCTGCAGCTTCTCGTGCAAGCTCTCCAGTGTGTATATGGGCTGTTGTTTCCGCCGTGGAGCCGTGTCGGACTCCGAGTGTACACCCTGTGTGTAGATGGAGCAGAGCTGGAGCAGCCTCTGTCGGGTTTCCAGAGGGAGGGGATGCTCCATGTCGTCCAGGATCAACTGGAGCAAGTGAGGCGTGCTGACACAGGGAGCATCCAGGCATGCTGAGAGCAGCTGCTGCCACCTCAGCTGGATGCGGTTTACAAAGACCCTGTCCTTCATTCTAGCCTTCTTCTGCCCCTTTGTTTCAAAGTGGTATTCAAATTTGTTGCTGTTGCAGACGATGATTTCTGAAATCCATGCAGAGACGTAGAAAGCCCTGTGAGTATTCTGCTCTTTGGCGAGCAGTTTCAGCTCAACAAACAGCTTCTCCAGGAGGAGGTGAATAAAGGGCGGAGAGTTGAGCATCTTCAGGAGTGGCAGCCAAAAACGCAGGAAGGCTTGAGCGAGTCTGGGTTCAGGGGCACTGGCGCTGTCAGAGGCGCCGCAGCCCAACGTTTCCAGTTGTTCCGCAGTCGGAACTAGAAATCCGTCTTCCAGCAACACATCAATCAGCAGATGACCTGACTGCAAAGCAAACTGCTTGATCTCACCTAGTAACCAGCTCATATCTGCAAACGGGGCTGGCCACAAGTTCTTCCCTTTGTCCTCAGGGAGTCTATCAAAAGCCTGGTACTGCTCCTTTTCAAACGAGATCAGAAGCTCCCGGGCATTCTTGTAGGATTCCATCTCTTTCTGCCTTGCGATGAGCTCGTCCCCTTGGCGTTTCAGGTCTACCTCTTCATCCTCTCCATCCGACTCCGACTCCCAGTCCTCATTAGGTCCTCCTCCCAACTGCCTGGACCAGTATTCCTGCTGGAGCCACTCCAGAACCACCTTACATCCCTTTCGACACCATTTTAAGGTTGGAAGCTTCCTGTGCGTCATGTCATGCCTCAGGTCTACGACCCACTCTGGGATGTTCAGGTTCCCAGCCAGCCGCCTCAGAGGACGGGCTGTTCTCCCCTGCTGTCGCTCGGTGATCAAATTGACAAACCTGACCAGGCCCGCTCCGTAAAGCAAGACCAGATCCTCTCCGTCCAGTTGTCCCGACCTGTCCAGCACCTGGCACCTCACCAGGTCCGCTGTGCAGTCCACCGCCACGGGAGTGCTGTTGGCGTACCTGCCTCTCCACGCTGATATCCTTTTCAGGGCAAACCTCTGTAAGGCGGAGTCCTTCGAGTAGAGATACTCCAGGACCTGATCCCACTCAGCTTTGTTGGCCCATGCCACCACATGGCGTCTTTTCTCGGAGCTCTTCTTCTTCATTTTAATGGCGTAGGAGGCGCGCGGTCGACTTACGTTATCACCTTATACACATAACGCTCTTCTAAGCCGAGAAACGTCTCAATTAAATATGTAACAAACGTAGCTTTATATCGCAGCGTCAGTGTTGAGAGAAAACGATGGTATCGCATCCCGGAAATGACATGTTTGCATCCACTTCTTCTTTGGGGTTTTAACGGTAGCTCTGCGTCCTTAATGAATCACTACTGACACCTTGTGGAGTGAGTTAACTCCTACAGTGTGTCACATTTCCTCATCAGTCCAGTTCTCCTCAGGAAGCTAATATTGTAAGAAAGAAAAGTAATTATTTTATTTATAAAGCACCTTTCCAAACATAGGTTACAAAGTGCCTTACAAAAGGACACATGTATTATCTATTAAAAGAACAAAATATGAGTGCAACACGAACAGGAGAAAATAGCCAGAGAAAAACAAAACAAAAGAAACATCACAGCACAAAAAAAGAGTACATGTCTAAAGCACAAAAACACAGAGAAAAGATAGGTCTTCAGCTGCGACTTAAAACACCCAACAGAGTCTGCTGACCTGGCTCCCAGGGGACACTGGTCCACAGCCTGAGACACAGGACAAAAGACACAGTCACCGCAAGTCTGAGAGGCCGAGCAGAGGTACATGACCTGTGTAGATCACTGATACATTCTGGAGCAAGACTATTCAAAGCCGTATAGATGAGGAGGGAGATCTTGACATGGATCCTTAATTGGGAGCCAGTGAAGTGAGACCAGAACGGTGATGTGAGAGCAATATGAGGTCTGAGTAGCCTTGCTGTGTTTTGGACTAACTGTCTTGGTTTAGGCAGGAACAAAGAGCATTACAGTAGTGTAAGTGGGATGACACAAAATCATGGATAGATAATAATGGGCACATGTTTTGCTATATTCCTCAGGTGACGAGCAGGCCTGTGATTTGACAGAGTAAAAAAAAAAACAGCGTGCGAGTTGTGTATCATCAGCATAGCGATGATAAAACAACCAAATTGACAGATTAAGGGCCCTAAGTGGAGCATGAAGAAAATAAAATGGTCTGAGAATTGACCTCTGAAGCCCCCCACAAGTTAAAGGAAATGATTCTAGAAAGTATTAATGCAAAGGGTAAATACCCCAACATCACTGTAATCATCATGCTCCATTTTCATTTTATTGATACCACTTTCTGGGTCAACCCATTTTTCTGCTCACAACCGTTTATCAAGTGGAAGGGAAGAACACCACCACTGGAGGCCAAGCTTAAAAATCAATGTTCAAATGTAACATTTATTCTTGAAATGTAAAATGATAGTAGGAGTGCTAATAATACATGGATTGTTCAATACAGTTGAAAAGGACTGTTTAACTAATTTATTCTACAGGTTGGGACAAACATGACACGTGATTACATGATGTAATGTTTCTTTGTTGGTTCTATTCAGGATTCTTTAACATTCGGAGGGTGATGGCAAGAACCCACCTTGGCGGTTCTACAGAGAATCTTTCAGTTTCCTTGTATATCTCATAGGACTTTGTCCATCTTCACGATAGTTTTCATGTAAGTAATTACCCTGAGACCATCAGAACCATATCCAGCAGGCTTAAACCTCATGAACCCTTTGAAGGGCCGGAGCTGGTGTGGTGCACACAACAATTACGGTTCAATTGGGGGTCTGGCTGGATGATGTTTTGACACTTTGCCAGACTTTCAACAATCATTTAAGAACTTCTTCAGATGATTGCAAGCAGAGATTATATTAGGCTACTCAACTGGTTTATTTGTCAACCATTTCATTTAGTTTTGCTTTGTCAATGAAATAGGTTGTTTGACAGTCACCTCTCATGTTGTGAGGAAAGAGCCTGGAGGTCGTTCAAATCAGGGAGTAAAAAAATATTAAATAAATACCCGTGATTGTACATAACATGTTATGACGTTGTAAAGGGATATGTGGCAGCAAAGTGCTGTCCCATTCGTATTTACGGCCTCACAGTCTCTCACACTCAACCATTCAACAGGTGACATCAGATAAGTCCCTGAGGGATCAGGGTTTAAGGCCTTTAGGAGGACACTGGGATTGGGTCACTACGGTGACTATAAACAAAGCTTTAACCGGCTCAGACTGTCCTCAGAGCGCAATCAGCTGCAACGATTGGTCTTGAAACATGGAGCCCGGCTTGTTTACCACGCTTTGTGAGGGCGACTCTTTTGCTGTGTTATCACCATTCATATTTATACAACCAATGGGTTTGTGTTTCAATTATTTACAAGAGCACAGTGTAAAAAACATCTACTATGTATAAGTATCAAATGGTAGGCCTGCGTCATTGGATTATACATATTAATGCATTTATGCGTTCATTACTTTAATGCAACTGGTAAAGGTGGAGCTCATCTTAAAAATAGTTAGCTATAAACTTAATAAAACATCATTATTAGTATATTTAGTGTTAAGAATCTATTATTGTCAAACAAAGGTAGCGGAGTTAAAAAAATAGAAGTATAAATTTTGATAGTAAATACTCAAGAAGTGTAAGAAGTATATTTTGAACCCAAAATATTTTAAATTGTACTGAACTTCACGGTCAGGCTCATACTTATGTAGCTGATCTACTTCACCCATATTCACCCGCCCGCACCCTCAGGTCAAACGCTCTAGGTCTTCTGTCAGTCGCTCGCACACGATTTAAGACCCGTGGTGACCGAGCCTTTGAGGCAGTGGCGCCGAGGCTATGGAATGCTCTGCCTGCAACTCTACGCCTCGCAGATACTGTGAATACTTTTAAAAAACAGCTCAAAACCCACCTTTTTAGGCTGGCGTTTGAGAAAAAACCCATGTCCTAGACCTGCTCTTAAAATATGTTTTAATTTTTATTATTTTATTTTTTATTTTATTCTGTGTATGTAATTTATTGACCCTAGGGTCACATTGTGTTTTTTATGCTTTTAAATTTCTGCTGTTAAGCACTTTGTGATGTTATGTCTGTGAAAAGCGCTCCATAAATAAATTTCATTCATTCATTCAAAATAGAACAAGAGTGCAAAATAGTTTATAAAGCATCTTTTTGATCTCAACACCAGAGTGATGCATTGTCTTTTAAAATGTACAGAATTGCAAGGCTGTGCCATGTATGTCTGTATGTACAGGTGCATCTCAATGAATTAGAGTGTCTTGCCCACTGACATGGACTAGTAGAGCCGGGATCAAACCGCCGATCCTCTGAGTGAAGGACGACCCTGCTGTCCACTGAGCCCCTGACGCTGTGACGTCCTTGTTTCACCCAAAGCTGGTTGGATCCTGGAGAGCCAGACGGAGCCCTTCAGTCAGAGGGCTCTGACGGGAAAAAGGAGGCTATGCTTCATTGTAATGTACAGATTGAAGGAGCGATTTCATCTGACAAATAAAATGAATTGATTGAAACGTTGGTGAAGAAAAGAAGACATTAAATAAGACGTTAATACACGTTTGAGTTGAATTTAATGTGGTGCAGCGTGTTTGAGACTATTTGCATATGGAGTTAACGTACCTGATGTTTTTTTTCAATAATAGTCCGCCTGAAATACAAAAGCAAGAAAGGTATCAGCTAAAACCATTCGTGAACACCCAACAAAGGCAATGAGGAGAAACGAATCGGAGGAAATGATGGTTGTCAGAGCCAGTCAAATTAGGGATGCAAAAGGAGCACTAACCTGTGATCCCAAGAACAACTGCAAATAATATTATTGCAGCTATCAAGCCGTAACGTTGTCTTGAAGCATCTCCACACATAACATCACTGCTTGGGCTTCCTTCTTTGACCTTTACTTCGGTTTCTGAGCATCTGTTGAAAAAGAGAAATGAAAGACAGCTTTAGTGCTTTGTGTGTTTCAAATGAAACCCTTTTCAAAATGTCTTCATGATGTTGTAAGAAGTACAAAGTGGGAAAAGTCACACGTTAAAAACAAACCAACATTCAAAGGAACTCTTTAAAAAAAGATCCATTGAAAGTTCCTTGTGTTTTGTGACCAAATGAAATGGTAATGTTTTGAATCTCCTGTGGAGAGGGTTAGGGTTATATATATATACATATACATATATATATACATACATATACACATACACATATACATATATATACATATATATATACACATACACATATATATATACACACATATACATACATATACACATATGTATGTATATCTACATATGTACATATATAAATACATATATACATATATATATATATATATACATACATACATATAAATACATATATACATATACATACATATAAATACATATATACATATAAATACATATAAATACATATATACATATAAATACATATATACATACATATATACATATATAAATACATATATACATATATACATATATACACATATATATATATATATATACATATATAAATACATATATACATATAAATACATATATACATATACATACATATATATATATATATATACACATACATACATATATATATATATATATACACATACATACATACATATATACACATACATACATACATATATACATATATACACACACATATATACATATATATACATATATACACACACATATATACATATATATACATATATACACACACATATATACATATATATACATATATACACACACATATATACATATATATACATATATATACATATATACACATATATATACATATACATATATACACATATATATACATACACATATATATACATATATATACATACACATATATATACATATATATACA
>NW_022280169.1:483922-503987 GCF_004355925.1 Anarrhichthys ocellatus | reverse complement strand
GAAGACAGGAGGACAGAAGACAGGAGGACAGAAGACAGGAGAACAGAAGACAGGAGAACAGAAGACATGACAGGAGGACAGGAAGACAGGAGGACAGGAAGACATGAGGACAGGAAGACTGGAGGACATGAAGACAGGAAGACAGAAGGACAGAAAGACATGAGGACATGAAGACATGAAGACTGGAGGACAGGAGGACAGGAGGACAGAAGGACAGAAAGACATGAAGACTGGAGGACATGAAGACTGGAGGACATGAAGACTGGAGGACATGAAGACTGGAGGACATGAAGACTGGAGGACGGAAGACATGAGGACGGAAGACATGAAGACATGAGGACATGAAGACATGAGGACATGAAGACAGGAGGACATGAAGACAGGAGGACATGAAGACAGGAGGACATGAAGACAGGAGGACAGAAGACAGGAGAACAGAAGACAGGAGAAGAGAAGACAGGAGGACAGGAAGACAGGAAGACAGGACAACAGGAGGACAGGAAGACAGGAGGACAGGAAGACAGGAGGACATGAAGACAGGAGGACATGAAGACAGGAGGACATGAAGACAGGAGGACAGAAGACAGCCAGGTGTTTTACATGGCTGCTAAAACGTTGCATGCAGCGCTTCCCCTTCGCGGTGTTTCCTCGTCAACTGTGAAACGGGCATCAAAGTTTGGCTTCAAACTTTTTTTAGCAGTGCAGTTTGATTAATTTGAGCTTTAACAATTTTAAGGCAATTCATTTCACATTTCTGCATTTTAAGCAATGCTGTGCAGCTGTCAGCATTCACACACATTGTGTGTAGGAAATGCATTTCTCTAGTTTTTGAGAGTGTCAAAAAGCATCTGGAGCAACATTTAGACTACGTCCCACTAAAATCCTCCATTTAAACCGAGTGTAATACAGCCATGCATACTTGAGTGAAATGTACTCAGGGTGTGACATCAGAATCAGGTTAATGTATTCTCATAAACAACCACTGCTGTACTAATGAGCTCCACAGTACTGAAGTCATCTGATTCCTCACAATGCTCTGCAGATCACACTGGCTGAGATGTCAGTAAACTGATAGCAGAGTCAGAACTGTGCAGAGTAGCTTTAAGGCTCAGTCAGTGCTACATGTGCAGCATATAAGCAAGGCTCCAGTCAGCGTTTAGCCCGTCTGCTCCTCTCTCCTACTAACCTGCTCATAGCGAAGCAGCAAATCCTCCTCTTCCTCCTGCCTCCGTCATATTTAAAGCGGAATGCTTTCTTTTCATGGCTTCCCTTCAGCTGCTGTGTGGCTTCTACCGAGCTGTGTTCCCTGGATGATCCGCCTCATCGCTAACCCTGTGACAGGCTGACGAGAGTGGGAGGATGGAGGAGGCAGAGGTTTGGAACAGGAGGAGGGGGTAGCAGGGAGAGGGAGCGGGGAATGATGCTCCTTTGTTTAAGAACCACGCCAGCCTCTGAGCTTCCAGTATCTCTCTCGCTCACCCCGGCTCTGCTCTAATCCACTGTAATCTTACTCTGAATAGCAGCTCCAAGTCGATCAGCTCCGACTGAAGATAGAATTATCTAGAAACAACTCACAAATATATGCTCCTTTTTTTGTTTTTAGGAAATGTTACTCCAACAGAAGTAAATTGTGCTTTAGTCTGGGACTAGTGAGTATTTGGGCGTGTTTAACAGTTTGTAGAGCACAATGGAACAGAGAGGAATAGGATATGTCAGGCTTTGATACACACAATACTAGTTGGTAGATTCATTGTTGGTTTGTCTGTGCAAATGTTAAGAAGAAAAATCACCACACCGATCCTGTAATTTCCATCCCTCATAGAAACGCCAGTTCACCAGAACCAGTCGGTGTGTGACTGAGTGTAACGCTGCCCACAGGAGGCCAGCCGACCCGACTGCAGAGCCGGATTACTGTCTCCTTCTTAAGGGGGTATTATGTACATGCTGCACCTTGTTGATTAGCAGCATAATCACAAAGCTCAAACTCCACTAGGACAGTCACTGCAACCAGCTGGTGAGAGTCAACACTTCCAATGCTATCTGCTCATGTTTACACATGTATAAATACACAGCTTTAGAAGGTGCATCCTCAAGAAATGATTTAATTCAATGATAACATTTCAGAAAGTAGTGACAATTTCCCGGATTTTCATTAGCAGGGCTGATCACTCCACATTTCACACAATTTGCTTGAAAAAAAATGGCACAATGTTCTTCTAGAAACAAAAACATAATCCAACAGGTATGTTGAGTTGATGAGATTTTGTTTCGATTGCGGTTTGTCAAAGGGAAGCCCCTGAGATGATGAAGTTACCGTCACAAGTTTCCCTTTCTTTCTTTCTTAAGCCGCGTCGAAAGGAGTCAGCTGAGGTGGTTCGGCCATCTAATTAGGATGCCTCCTGGACGCCTCCCACTGGAGGTTTTCCAGGCACGTCCAACTGGGAAGAGACCCCGGGGAAGACCCAGAACACGCTGGAGAGATTACATCTCCCAGCTGGCCTGGGAACGCCTCGGGATCCCCCAGAACGAACTGGAACATGTTGCCGGTGAGAGGGAGGTCTGGGTCGGCCTGCTTGGCCTGCTGCCACCGCGACCCGACCCCGGATAAGAGGAGGAAAATGGATGGATGGATGCTAGAAAATCCATTTATGATAGAAAAGGGCAAATCATGCCATGTCTGCTTTATAACCTCGTTACATGCTTGTTGGCTCTTCCACAGCTCAGGTGAGAATTAAAAACTTAACATTACAGAACACAATATTTAGACTGAAGTTTGGACGCGACACAAAAACTGTCTTTGATTATAAAGTCTAGTGTTTCTTCTCAGGTTAATAAGTGAAGTGTATGAAGTACACTGCAGACGGGATTCTCTACTAACAGTGACACCAGCACAGGTTGTAGAGCCTACGCCTGGTGTGTCTGTATCTTCACCACACTGTCTTTTTGTAAACTAGGGTTAGAAAGAGCAAGAGACACCAAAGGAAGTTCAGATGAGGATATTTTCACCTTAGAGGCTGTTCTCATCCAGTGTTTGTAGCTATACCTACATGTGCTGCAATTCATAAATACCCCACAACATCAGTGACATAATCATGACCGAGTAAGTATAAAGATGGCAAACAGCACAGTGCAGTGCGGAGAGGAGGCGGATGGGTCTGACACACAGGAGAGCGTTGTTCGTGCCCCGAGTGAAACGACAAGTCAACGTTGATTTAATTGTCATGTAACTGCCGTACTGAAGTAACGCCACTCAGAACCCAATCCACAATCTTTTACACACCGTGTATGAGGGTTAAACACCGTCTGTGGATTCATGAGCTCATGTGTTTTCTTTCTGCTTCTGTCTTCATGACTTTGCTCCTGAGAACAGTCTGTGAAACTGAAGGAGAAATACACAGGAAACAGAAGGAGACAAGCTGGCCTAATATAAGACGGTCTGACATAGTCAGAAGGGAATTAGGTTCTAACCGGCCACTACAGGAAAGGTTCATTACGAAGCTATCATGATGTAAAAGTGAGTTCATTGGGAGAAACTTGAAGGAATACATTTGTTTGGTGGGGATGTCTTCACATTGGGGCGGGTTGAATTTTATTCGGGGACGGCGGTGAAAGAGTTCAGTCAGAGCCCTGAATGGACTACACGTGATCCACTGGACTTTCCTCAGTTTATGGATGCAATTTGTAAATAGCTGTGTGAATGAAAATAATTTCTGTCAACCTAAGATATTGTCCATAGCAATTACACAGAAATGGTGAAATTGTAGAGTGTTTACAAATCCAGACCAAGCCAACAAAGCAGTTTCCTAATAAATAACCTTCTGCCGGAGGGGCTTTACCGTGGCCCTCATCATAACATTCTACCTACACTGAGACCTCTCTGCCCTCCTGGTGTCTGTAGCCTGTGGAAGGCCACAGGGCCACCACTGACCTGTCACCAGGACTGTAATCTAGAACAGCATGACTAGCTGATTCTGCACTGTGCAGGAGCTGTCTTAAACCCATCGTGTTACACTGTGAAACTGGTCAAATACATGTTCGAATCAGGCACAAGGTGGTCTGAAGCAGAAGAAGTCAACCAGCACAACAAGAATATGCCCCACCTCAACTAAGGCAGGAAGTTAAAAGACAAATACAACAGCAGATCAGAACAGCTTCCTTGTTGCTGGGAAAAGACGGATAGTCAACCTACTATAATGTGATCTTTGTGATAATTGTCTTTACCACACTGCCGTACTACAACCTACTGTAGCATTAGTCTCTCCGTTAGTGTTGTGAGACTAACACTTTCACTGTGTCCAGCAGTCTCGTTCATACAGTTAGACAGCAACAGATACAAATAAAGAAATCACACTTTCAGTTCTCCTTTTGCTAATTTAAGCAGCGCTGCATTGGCTAACGTAGCTGATGCTTCCAACATGACAGTCAGAAAACAAGAAGCGTGTGGAGGGGTAACTCACTGCTTTGTTGCTCCATGCTGCTGGGAGTGTTTCCAGAGTCCTGGGGAAGGCCAACAGACCAGTACGACATTCCTACTGGAGTTACTCGCTATAGCATCAGAGCAGAGGTCCACCAGAGAGGAAGCCGGGGTTCAGCTGTCTCTGCACAAAGACAAAGCAGCAATGATGAAGAACACACACAGCTTGTAAATAAACACAATGTAGCTGTACAGCCCAAACACAACCATATTCATATCAAAATGATTATAACTATCGTTATGTTTGAAGGGTTTTGAATGATTGAGGATATCTGTTGGTATCTGATTGGATTGTTAGTAATGAATATCCTTCTATAAAAGGTGAACAAAATAGAAAAAATGATTTAAAAAAAATAATCCAATCCAACAAATCACCATCAAACTGTGAGTGTGTGCACAGTACCGTCGACCCTCTACATGTTTTATTAACGTATTATTTATTGAAGGAGTTGAAATGTTGAATCACAATATCGTGGACAGCTATAAAATACATGAGTCAGACTTTTGGAAAAACATGTGTGTTTTTTTCGAGTGCACAATATTGTTGAATATTACAGTACAGCAAAAACTAGTCACTCTTTTCTGCACCAAACTTTCCTGAACTACATTATCATGTTTTAGAGAATTCTATTAAATAATCTGGAGCAAAGCCACAAAAGGTCTAAATGAACTTGGACTAATTTGTGATATGCTACGATTCTCAAAAACAGGAGAACTGATACGTTTACATGCAAGGATCTGTGACAGATAGAGGATCAGACTGCACAAAAAGCAGCGCTATGATTTCTGGATGTTACAGGGACTGTGATAAATGAAAGTTCACTGTGGGACTAATGAAGGAGTATCTTCTCTTAAGCCCCGTTCTGAATTGTGGAAAACAAAGTGAGAAAAAAAGAGAAGACCTGCAACACGTCTTATCCTCCTCAGTCGCATGTCATTAAATCAGTTTGCAGTTTAAAAATCTGTCTCTGAACTAGCCCTATGCTTTAAAGATCCGCCTCCTTTTGTTAATAAACGGGGGGGAACTTGAAAGACCGACTGGTTCCTGCTGATTTTGCATGTCATGAACCAAAGCAACCTCTGCAACAGAGGCTGTTGAGCTCGCTACCCAATGGAGGCTGCCCTGGTGGAACAACACACAGCACTAACCCCGCACTAGCTTGTGCCTCCACACATGCGTCTTATTTATGAAACTACCAGAAAGCTGATGCCACATACAAGTGAGATGACAGCTGTAAACGTAGGAGCGACTCAGACTGTCTGTCCTCTGGTCTGGTAAAGTAACTGATGAAGGTCCAAAATGTTGTTAATAAATATCTCTGACAGCAGGTGATCGGGACAGTGTCCATCTTCTGTCCTGCACTGTTGACCGATGCTCTTCTCCTACGCACCTGTCGCTCTACAGGTGAGCAGAAGTTCTGCTCTCTGCTCATAAATCCCAGCTGACATTAGGTGAAGTCAGACTATCACTGGGCTGACACATAGAGACAGACAACTGTTCACGCTTACATTCACACCTATAGCTCAACCTAAGCTGCATGTCTTTGGACTGTGGGAGGAAGCCGGTGAACCCGGAGAGAACCCACACTGACACGGGGAGAACATGCAAACTCCACACAGAAGGGCCGGCCAGCCAGGGACCGAAGCCCCTCCTGCTGTGATATGACAGTGCTAATCCCTACACCACGTGCCACCCAATTCATTCAAATTAACTTAAGCTGTCTCCCCCCATCCGATGGGGGGGAACCATCCGAGTGTTCGTACAAGGAAATTGATCTTTCCTCCAAAAAAAAAGGTCCACTAATTGACAGATGTGTCTTTTTGGGCCCTATGCATCACTTGACAGACCCGAAATTGTAATTCCATCATTTGGACAGCATGTCAAATGTGCTTCAAAGCCCGGCGCTCTTCCTGGGGGTATGAGCAAGACATAAGTAGAAGCATTCATTTATAAATGTCATGTCAAAGTAACAGTAATCATCTGTTAAATATTTAGGTGAGTTTATTCACTTTCCTATTCATCATCCACACACAAGCAGGTGTGTATGTTTGTTTGTGCATACACATTCTATAGAGCTGAGTGTGCCAGCATCAAGAAGAGGAATGCCAAATACAGTTTCTGTTCCGGAGTCCTTTTAAAACCTACAATGAGTCGCTGAGATTGTAAATGGTAGGCCCACCTCTGCGCTGTAGTCCCACGTTAGCTAGAATGCAGGCGTCCCCTCATAAGTAGCTTCCTCTCTCCACACAGCCGGGTGCTGAGTGGGCGCGTGAAGCAGTTTGGAAAGTTTGACATGTTTTTAAAAATAGTGCCTCTTTCTGGATTATAATAATACCGAAATAAACAGTACTTTAGGAGACATATACTAAACTATATTGCAAGTTATTCGAGATAAAATGAGATGGGTATTTAATGCACAGATTTTTAAAAGCAGGTTGTTTTTCTTCTAATGTAAACGCTGCGTGGACCAGATTTACGGGAACTACTTTGTGCGCTCGAGCTGGAGCTATAACACCAGAGCTAAAGTATTCCGACACAAGAGTTATCATGAGCCGACTCACCACATGGCTGACTGGTCCAGTGAGCATCACGAGAGGCCGTCTACGGGTCCAGGTCCTCCGGACACAGACGAGTTTGGCACTAACGTTGTGCTGGACTTCCTGATTCCACGATGCAAACTTTCCAATCTCCACACGCGCGCAGTGTCAAGGCAGATTGGACTACAGAGGCATTTCCGGAAAAGATTTTCAAAATAACACCCAACAGCCCACTCATTTAGATAACATGTCAGAATAAAACCTACATTAAACTGAGAAAGATACTTTGCGACAGCAATTTAAAAGTGAGAATGTAAAGTAACGATAGGTGAAATAATGTAAATTGAAGGCATTATATAAATGACCCTTAGATGCCTTCTGAAAGGACCAACATCTATAAAGTGTCTCTGGGGTTTTAATTATAATAATATTTTGCATAAAACAACACCACCTAATGTGGTGCTTTATACGTATCCCTCTAAAAATAACCATTAGATCAAAATGAAGAGCATGTCCTTAGATGTCTATGTTGCTTAACTTTCTCCACAATCCTTCGGTTTGTGTGCAGACATTGAACTTCTCTTGTAAGAAACCGGTGCAAAGAATTACCTACAAAGTGCATTTGATTTTCTTTATTCAGATTTTCTATTTAAATACAAAACTAAAAATGCAGAGACAGACTTGTTTCCCATGTGTGATAATAAACAACATTCAAACATATGTTGGTTAAAGTTGACACTATCCCTCCAAAGATAACATTGTAGCTGTTACAGTACTAAAATGTTACTGGTAAGGTAAATATTACCTTATCTGGGACAGGAACAGAGTTCCTTCCAACATATGAAAGAAAAGGCAGATATCCCTCAGCAGAGAGAACATTCATAATCAATCACAATTAGAACTAGAAATAAAAAAGTATCTGCATACAACAGCTACTCAACAATCAGAAATCCCAAATATAAAACAGTATTTATTTTTCTGACCTTTCAACATCGTTCCATGCAGGAAGATTTGATGAGATTTCAATGGAATTCTTATGCAAAACCCTATCATTGATGATTAATCACTATGTGTTCTGTATTTATGTATCTCATGAGATTAATCTGCTTTAAGAGCTGGACTAGACAGGCAAACCAATGTATCATTATAACTACTGGAGTATTATTTTAACACTCTTCCATCAGACTCATTGAGTTCTGCTCCATAAAGATTCAGACACTGGCTGCTGGCCACTGGTTGAGCTGTCGCCATGTTGAGAGCCTTAAGGAGGCAATAGATATGCTCTAAATTTTGAATTAAGCACCTTTAATGCAGAGCCAGGAAATATAAACCAGTACAAAGAGGGGGTGCAGGAAGTCCACTCCGTTACAACAGGTCCAAGGAAAGCATCTTAGCACTTGACCACAATGAACAGGACAGAACTAAAGGGAAACTACATTAGAGAGACAACTACGGCAATGGAAAAGAGACTGAATGAACAGGAACAGACAACATCAGCTGTCTGTGAACACCAGATCAAAACTGCTCACAGCATCCACCGAGAAGAGGTCAAAGGTCATTGAGCAGGAGTCAGTAGACGACTGTAGAAAGTCAAGGAGGACATTCACCATCTTTGATCAGAGACAGCTGCTGCCATTTCCCCACATATACAAAACGTAGGTCATGTGATGACAACTAAACCATCTTCGTAACAAGTGAGCGAACTCCATCCACTGATGGAGGCCACCAGATGTAGCTGAAAGCTCTGAAAATGTCCTAATAAGTGGATCACCCATTTCTGTTTTGTCAACAAACCGTATCTCAGCTTTTGTATTTTTTCTTTTGATATTTTCCTAGAAAGTACTCTGTTGTTTGGTACTACTTATATGATACATTGGAATTTCATTGAAAGAATTTCCCTATTTTAATCCAAGTAAATATTTATTCATTATTGATTTGTTATTAGGAACTTTAATATTACATAATGTTGAATTGTATGGCTGGGGTCTACGGGGTAAGTCAGTGATTACTCACTGTTGTTGTTATTGTACCAACCAAACACAGTCTCCACTTTCCCCATAATAATTTACCAAATCACATACTTATGTCAGGGAGAACTTCTGAGTAAATTATTATAAAAATACTAACCTGTAAAATAGAGCATTAGCTGTTTTGTGTAGTGACATTACTGAAGCTGTTGAGTTAAAGCCTCTCCTTAGCTGCAGCAAATAGAAGGTGAACAAACACCGACTCTTTCTGGGCTCTGATAAACTGTTTAGACTAACTCAGATATTGGCCTAACCCTAATCTCAACATCATGTGCATGACTGATGACAAAGGACTGTATGGGTTGGAAACAATTGGGATGTGATGGACATCTCAGTCAGTTCTTCTCACATGTTTCACTCAGCTTGATGGTCACTGCTTTCACCTCCGAGTACTCAGCCAGAGCATACTCTCCACTGAGGGGACAGAGACAACATGTGAGGCAGGTTAGGGAATACACAGTGAACGATGTGAAGAAAAAGTGATGGCTCTTACAGCTCTCGCCCGTTGCCTGACATCTTATACCCTCCAAAGGGAGTCTGGATATGAAGAGCGTTGTAGCAGTTTATCCTTAAGAGAGAGGGAGAAGGAACAATGGTCTGATTTTTGTTTTTTGTTGTTACCTCTTTCATTTGTTAAAGCTACTATGAGGAACTTTCATTTGATGGGGATTTTGGCGGTAGGGTATCCAAGCACCAGAGTCCCTTTAGAAAACCTCTCATTTTACTGCAGCAGGTTCTGAGAGTCTGCCCCACTCTGTCCTGGTTCTGGTTCTCCTGTGCCTCCCTTCCCCTACATCGGGCCCAGTAATATGTCCTGGGTTTCCAGCAGCGTGGTGTCGGTGTTGGCTCCCAGAGAGGAGAAGTTCTGCTGCTGGAGGAGGAAGAGGAGGAGGAAGAGGAAGAGGAGGAGGAGGAGATGCTGCTGCTGCTGCCGGGAGCTGAGCTCTCCTCCTCCCTCTGGAGCTCCGACTGCAGGTCGAGGGCTGCAGTGAAACCGGTCTCTGCTGGAGGATCTGGGTCTGTCCACGGTGGACTGGTCTCTGATGGAGGATCTGGGTCTGTCTACGGTGGACCGGTCTCTGCTGGAGTCTGAGCTGAAGGAGTTTCTGGTGAACCTGCATGATGTCATCTGGTTTCACCAGAATCCGACCCGGTGGCACCGATGACGAGCTTTAAGAATAACTCTATAGAAACAGACCATCTTCTCTCTGATGGTCTCTTTACTGATGGAGGTCTGATAGAGGATCTGGATTAAACTGAGACTGGTTCACAACCAGGTAAAAGTTCCTCACAGTAACCTTAAGAAAACATACACAAAACCCAACCAAATTTAAATCAATATGAATAAACCAGCAGTGACATGAAGGCCAGCTGAGACCTTTATAACATAATAGTTTTGATTTCATTTTGAGTGTAAAATGAGAAGATTATTATCAATCTCACACTTGTGCATTAAAAAGTACAACTTTTTGATTGAACACGGCCCCCTTCACTAGTTCAACAATGCATTAAAACCCACCACTACTACTTGAGAATATAGCAATGTCAAGAATGTTTTGTTTTTGTTTACTGTGCAAAATTAATGTGTTTCTTCTGGTACAAAAAGAACTACAGCTGTGTGGAACCTACAGATTGGAATCATATTCAGAAAGTGGTTTTACATATATTTTATTACATTAAAAAAGTGGATTTGTGTAACGATGAATATGAATCCTACTATGGCGAAGGCATGACCAGCCCTCCTCTGCCTATGATTGGCTACTCGTTGCCTTTGTTGGTTGGGGTGAAGAGTGAGACTGGTTAAGGTGAGAATATTAGGGTAAGCCAATCAGAGGCAGAGTAGTGTGGGTCATGCCGTTGCCATGGTAGGAAAAAAAATATCACATTGAGGATATGGTTACCCATGCTCAGCATATGGACTAAGACATAAAATACACCTAACATATTGTTGTGATAGCTATATTAGCACCCACAGCATAAACTGTAAATTAGGATCGAGTATACTCATTTTTATAATCACTGAGTTCTTAAATATTAACAGGCCACTTCACAGCATATTGAGGAACTGGGAGAGAGCAGTTCTTTTCAAGTTGGTATTTAAGAAGACTGAACTAAGAATAAGGAGAAGATAGACATCCAGTTGCTTTTGTGCAGAGGGAGAAAAATCACTGTTTCACTGCACATTTGCATTTTCAGTTTGGTATGGACAATACATACTTCACTACAATCAATACATATCAGTCAGTGAATAATGGGAATTAGTCATAACTGATGTTTGATACATGATGCAGATAGGAATGCAGCATTTGATGTCACGGTGCTCATATGCTGTTGAGTAATTGATGGTCATTGTATGGTCTTAAGACTCATGAGTGCAGCTTTGTCTACCAGGTAAGTGTTGGTGGTATTGAGCCTCCCTGTTCCTTATCTTTGCTTGTTGCGTTTCTAATGCTTGATATGTGAAGATGGACAGCAGACATTGTATAATGATCATGCAGCAGGGGCAGCAGCCCATCACATGACTTCATCAGTTCATGCCTAAATTGTTGAATGTTGTAGAAACAAAATGTTATTTTGAATGAATGATAAACAGGGAAATGAAATGCCTGTCAAAAGACGTCCCTCTGGTGTCAGGACTGTGAACAGAGACTTACCAGACGGTGCCAGTCTCCAGGGCTGCAGACACAGACAGAGCTCTGTCCATACTGGTTGTGAAGACTGCTGACACCAGGCCATACTGTGAGCTGTTTGCTCTCTCTATGGCCTCCTGCTGCCTTTTAAAGCTGAATATACACTGCACCGGACCAAAGATCTGAGAGGGGAGAGATATCAGTAAAGACCTGTCACATGTACAGAGAAGTGAGTCACACTGTGTAATGACCTGATTCTGTTTGCTGTCCTCTCTGACTGCCGTTCATATAAATAGAAAAACATAAATGTGTAATATAAACAGAGACAATATAGCTGGGATAGTTCAAAAAGAAATAAGGAAAAAACTGTTGAGTCCAAAATGAAATGTGACTGTGAGCCAGATGTGCTTCTTCACAAATGTGTTTCCGTTATTATTTCCATTATTTGTTAACTACATAGAAGAATACATACAACAGAAGGGTGAGCCCTTTGCTTGGCACCATGACAGACAGTAATACATAGCTCATGATACTAATGCATTTGAATGATGTGAATCTAAAAGTTCTAGTAGAGATGTCAAGAAAAGAAATGTCAGTCTGAATATTGGGAAAATTTGGGGAACCCCCCATCCTGAAGGACGACCCGCTCTACTGCTGAGTCGCAGTCGCCCCACGACTATTGTCAGAATGGAATAATGTGAATTAAATCTGTCTTTCATTTATTCACGTTTGCTCTATTCTAGAGCTGGTATACAAGAAGGGCCACTGATGCATATGCCAGTATGCAGTGGCGGGCCGTCAGGGCCTGCAAGGCCTTCTCTGCTGGCCTAAACAGAATCACAAAGCTATATCTATTTTATAATTTAATAATTTTTCTTAAATACACTACATGTATTATAATTTATAAAAATATTTTCCCCATTATCTTATGTTGTCATTGCACAGCTACTGTCTTCCTCAGTTGCTCTGCTTCCAGTGCAGCTTGTTTTAAGTAGAGCTTTTATCCAATCAGATCTCACCTCTGTGTCTCTAGGTAAGAAGAGATGCCCGAGGCCTGCAGACTCACAAGTGCATCCATGTGCAGTTTAAGTGAATGGGGACGATATTGTTGATTGTCATAGTCTTCAACCAATCAGATCTTTAGTTTGACATGTTGGGCGTATTCTTTAGCTGGCCTATAGCTACGTCAGCATTATGTGCAGCTCAGTGTCCATGTGCAGCTCCACTGGTCAGTGGGTGAGCATGTGACTATCGTGAAACGAAACTTAACAGCAGAGGCTTAGTCGGGTAGTGAATCACATCACGTGATGCAGCTCAGCCAATCAAATATGGGCATTCTGACAAGTTTCCTGACTCGAGTGAGATGTACCACACACCGTAACACAGGGGGCTGAGACGAGGAAAGACACAGCAGAGCAGTACGTTCAATGTTTAAGTTGTGAAAGTCAAATCATAAGATGATCTCTTTGGGCTGCGACTTGTCATTAAGGAATGATGGTGGATCCCACAGCCAGAAAAACAGAACTACTGTCCTCCATGAGTGCAGGAAACATTATATTTTCCTGAATATAAGTTTCTGCATTTTCCAAATGCTCTAGCATTATTCAAACATATTGTAAGCCTCATACCGAGCGGTTTAATACTTACGTAGTTACAGCCTTAGAAACGAATAACAACTGTGGCGCCATCATGTGGTTATAAGGTGGTATTTCTGCTGCAGGACAACAGTGAAGGCCCAGGTATAAAATGCACAGCCCGCCACTGCCAGTCTGACAGGACTGTCTAAACTGTGTGTAGGCAGCCCACAGTGCACGTGCAGACAGATATCTTAGCATTCAATGGTTGTTAGGATGTTATGTACGCCCAGCTGTGCCTGAATCTGTACATACTCAGACCCAACTGCGGACTTGGCAGAAAAACGTTGAGTGGCAAGGCCACGGATCACCGCCCACCTGGGGGTCTGACAGCCGAACCACACACCTTCAAGCTAAAGGAGGAATGTAACCCGAGTGTGAATCTGAACTGGATGGTGCCCCCTCACAATCCCATTGCCTGATAACCAGTGCAAGAGTCAGAGGAGCACCCTTGGCCTGCAGTGTATGTGGTATATGGCAGGTGAAGATATCACAACAGCTGAGCGCCCATACAAGACGTAGAGAGAAGGCATCCAGTGTGAAGGGGGACAAGGATCACAGGTGAACAAACCTGCAGGTAAATGCAATGACCGTGACTTGAAATTCCTGAACTCGTGTTGCACCCTCGTCCCCACTAACATACTAGCAGAAGAGATGGGAGACCATGCAGAGATCCCCTGCATGCCCTTTAGTAGTGGAAAAGATCGTTGAATGCTGTCTAGAAGGACATGACACCTGCACCACTGGTATGCCATTTTGTTCACGATGCTGTTCTTGTGTACTCATCAAAAGTTGTATTATCGCGATGAATTCGCGCCGCGTTTGGTGTGAACACGGCATAAGTGTGTTAATGTCCCAGCCAAACTGTATTCTTTAGTTACAGACAAGTACCACAAGATGGCAGTAGCTACATTTGAGATACCATATTGTATGGTACACTACATTATCAACTAAAGCCTTGAAAGGAAACTAATGTATTCAGTTCAATTAAACTTTACAGGGCTTTTAATTAGAAAGGGATACAGGAAGTGTTAAGCATTTATAAAAAGCATTATGCAGATCATAAAAGGCTTCATGCTAAAATATGACCAAATGTTTTTAATTACAAATATAGACATATATCTAATATGAGCTAATTACACTAATGAAAAAACATAGTAATGAATATCATATTCAATTTCTACCTATAAATCCCTGTAAATCCTACACACTGTTCCTTTAATATGCAACAGTGAAACATAACACCATGTTTCCATTCAAGCATTTTTGAGCACATTAGGAAAACTGGATAGAAGCAACAAAATTCGACAAAACTTCCACAATAATAATAAAAAAAGGTTTCAACCTGCTTGTTAGTGATACAACCTTGTGGTACAGGAACCACAGCTATGAGCTGCTGCTGACTCCCTGCACAATGTCGGGCAAAGTGGAGGGAGCGAGCAGGCAGGCTGATATGTAAGGAGAAACCTGGACGGAACCTACTATGGACATCTTAGTGTCACTGGAGGGTGACAACATTTGTCAAGGTGGCTGAGTGAAAATCAGAGATGAGTGTGCTGGTGTTTTTTGGTATGTGGTTGCAACCTCCACTTTGAGCTGTGAGTGCAACAGGGGTTTGGAAAATATTTCTTCCGTGTATCAGAAGTGGATGTATTCACCATGACCTCACCCAATGGTGTGTGGAATATGGTTTAAAAGCCTTGAGTTCTGCATTTTGTCCATCGACGTTCAGTCTTTTTGTAACGCTGAATAAGACATTCTTAGGTGACCGAAATGGTAAAATTAACTTTGATGAAGTGAAAACACTGTGAAAGAGTTAAAGTTCTTAGACCAAAACACAGACAACTCCCAGACCGGACAACGTTGTGGCAGAGACCTGTCAATCAAAAGGTAGTCCTGCCCTAAAGCATACCCTGCTTTATGGTCTGTTTGACTCTAAATGGACCATAATGTACTAAATGAACATCATGCTGTATTGAAGAAGACTTGAAACTAGAGATTGAGACCATAAACTCATGTTTACAATGTTTACTGAGGTAATAAATCAGGTTTAAGGCACTTCAGCATTGGCCTGACTTTTCAGAACCCGAGGTTGATGCCTGGTTTCTAGTTTATTTGGCTCTACAGGTCATTTGAATTCACTGAATTTAACAGTCAGAAACAGGCTTCCATAGAACTAGAACTGTGTTTTTCTATCCTCCTCCCAGACTTCTCCTCACAGCGTTGTATGTCTATGGTGTAATTAAAGAACTCTTCCACAGGGTGTCAGGCTTTACTTTCACACACTACCTATCTGTGTCAGATCCATCTGCAATGAATTGAAACAGGTTGTACCTCTTCCTTGGCGATGCGCATGTGGTCTTTGACCCCAGAGAAGATGGTGGGTTGAATGAAGAGGCTCTTCTCGCCCACAGCTGCTCCTCCATACTCCAGCCTGGCTCCCTCCTCCTTCCCACTCTCTATCAGATCCATAATCTTGTCAAACTGCTCTCGGCTGATCTGGAGCCAGCATCAGACCGTAGACAAGGGATAGAGAGTGTTTAATAACACGGGAACCCTACATTTTGGGGAATTCACTTGTTGGCTGTCGTTAAACAGAGTCAAATGATACATTAGGATTAGAACTGGTTTCATTTTTGTCTGCCAGCACAGAGATTGCACCAGGGTGTTTAGCCCAGTTTAGCGCAAACGTGTTAAAGATACAGCGTGTTAATCAGTGAGTTTTAGAGCTGTAGGTGGGTGTATTTTTTAAATTTGTTTTAAGTTGTTTCACCCTGCTTCCACTATTTTAATGATAACTCCAAATCTGTACTGTACACACAGACATGAGATTCATATCCATCCTCTAGTCTCGCTCTCTCAGAAAGAACGAGAAGTAAACTTCACAAAATCTTGACCTATCCAAAGTGTTCGTAGAGTAAAGTGGGCCTACGTCACTTAAAAGGCCCTACATCAACAGCGCCGCGTTCAGACCGCTAAGCAGTGACTGTTGTTTAAATTACATACCAGCGCAGAATGTTATACTTTAACTCACCTCTTAAGCTCGGGCCCTATTTGTAGGCCTCTGCTCGAAAATGGCATACCCATACTAAAGTGACCACAGTTCTGTAACTACAAGGTCTATTTTAATAATTTTTGATGCTATAATCAGATCACAACACTTGTGAGATTGTTCAGATGGGTAATATTGTGTATATGTTGCTGCTTAATATATAGTACATGAAGATATTACACAGCTCAAATTGAAAATAGTCAGGTTCGCCTGAAAAAAAAGCACTTTTATTGATATTATGTTTTTGAAATAATGCAGCTGGCTGCCTAAAAACTCTCCCAAATCATAGCACAACCGATCAGTAGTTGTTGAATAAAGGTTGGCTGGGATAAAGTGAAGAATAAGAGGCTTTAGTACAGAGAGGTCACGCGAGGTCATCATTTTCGAACCAGCTGTTGCAGCTCTTACATTGTACTTTTATATACTATATAACTATATATTTCACTTTTTTTTATCACTCATATTATTCAATACATCCAAATACAGCTGTTAGGAATCATTTTGAGATTCCTAACATCATCAGAGCATGTCTCTGGCTCTCAGCCATAGGATTTTCTCAGTTGATGTGTGTGTATGGGGCTGTAGCTCAGCCTATCATCGGTCGATTTCAGTCAATAAGCCCGCCTTTGACGCGTCAGAGTCTCAGGAAGGCGGGTGTCAAAGCGGGTCTTGATTGACAGAAGTTTCAGCGAGTAAAGTTGCAAGAAGTGCTGCGTCTCCCCGAGTGTAAATTTCCATTCGTCGAAAGTCTGACCGCTCGCCCATGGTGGATTGACCCCCCTTCCACAGGAAACAGTTCACAAGAAGACAGGATGCAGTTGCCAACAATGATTCTAGCTTTGAACCGGATAATCTTCGATGTTATTGTACTCATTTTTCATAAAACGTGACCAAAAACCAACGATTGTTTTTGGAGAAGGGCAGTGCCATGGTACCGTTGGTCACTCACAGCTTTCTACTGGTTCCACGGAGAGAAAAACCGAAGGTATTTATGCGTTCGGGGAAGAATGCTAATGCTAAAAAATGCATTGGTGAGCTCGGTAGCTGCTAGCTTCCGGGTGCAAATATTGATTTGCAGTACACATAAGGGACATTTCTGCCCACGATTTCATGCTTTTATGCCACATTTTCTAGATGCTTATATTAGTAGTCTATAGTTGTGTTTGGAGTGTGTAAAAAGTGACTTATATGATAGTGTTGCCCATACGTTGCTGTTTAATCCGATAAAAAAAAAAAGTACAAATCCACAATATTTGCGAACAATAAGGGCATTTCCGAACAATATTTTAAGGGGGGCTGAGCCCGAGAGCCCCCGAATTCGGGGCGTCATGCTCTTTAAAAAAGTATTCCTTTACTGTTTTACATGACAAAGAAAAAAACAGAAAAAAACAATGACCAATTATTAATTAATGGGAAAGGAAACGAGCTCCCTTCAAAGAGCTGTTACTCCCATCATTAGCAGGTATTTTAATATTGGACTTAAAGTGGCTCAATATTCTTATATGTATGAAATAACAATATCATAGTGCTGACCCGTAAGAGAACTATTCCCTTTACAGAGCTTCATAGCAAGTGTCACAGCAGGTGAACTTAAGCTGTATACGTACAAGTCTATTAGATGTGTGGCGAAAAGACAAAAGGTGTAGTGGAATTGTTGCATTGGTAATAAATAAATATATGCTTCAACAGCAATATTTTAATAATAATAGTAACTATATAATGTAATGTTATCATATAATGGTCATATAATAATAATAACAACAATAATCATAATAGCTATGATTACATTGACATAGCAATTAGGTGCGAGGCCAGACCGGGGCAGTGGAGATGCCTACCTCGGCCCCAGGGCAGCACAACCAGAAGCCCCAGAAGGAGATAGGTCGAGCGGGCCAGCAATGGACATCATTTTATTCTTTTTTAGTCAAGGTTTTTTATTCTCTTTTTTTCTGTGGCAGACCTTAGTTTGTTGACCCAGGGGCCCGTTGCAGGTCTTGTGTAGTTTCTTTGATTTGTTATTTGCGCCCCAACCCGCCCACACCGGAGCCCCCACCATGCCGCAGGAGGTCCAGGGGCCGGGCAACCGCACTCCAACACCCCCCAGCAGACCCAGTCTGGCCCCTGCATCACATCACTGCTGTCACAAATACAATGTTAATAAATAAATACATTTTCTGATGGCCTATGTCAGAAATGATGTCCTTTAATCTGCTGTGAGTCTGTTGACTCCTGGTAGGCTTTTCTGTGTTATTCTGTTAACAACCACTTGTCTCATCCATGTTACAGTGCCCCCTGTGGTCACACTTTACGATGGTCCCAGAGTGGGCTGTAACAACAGGACGGAAGTGTTTTGGTTCACTCAGCTTTTCTTCCACAGCAGCAGCTGTTCTCAGTGAAGCAGCTCCTAAAGCCACTGTGCCACCTGCTCAGCAGCAACAGCAGACAGACACAGAGACGAGCTGCTGGTAAACATATAGCCCTGTGCAGGACTGCGTGCAGTCCCAGACTGTCCAATAAGCACAGCTAAGGGGGAGGGCTGTGCGCTGCTCTTTAACAGAGGAGGGGGAAGTTAAAGCTGGGGTTGGTAATCTTCTTCAAAAACATTTTTTTGTTGTATTTGATGAAATTCTCATTACATCCCGACATCAATCAATAAATGACATGCTCTGATAAAAGAAAGGAAATATATCCTGTATCTGTGGCAGAACTGTAATAATCATGTAATAATCCTGTAATACCTGCCTGTCGATCTGTGTGAACTCTACCCTTTCACTCATTGTGCGTCACAAAACCTTCCACCAGCTACTGTCTTAACAACATTACCAACCCTGGCTTTAAACAAATGAAAAAGCTAATGTTTGACATCTCAATTTATAAGGTAATACCGTATCAATATGTTTGTTTTAATGTCTGATATTCTTGAAAACATTTTTTATTTGCTATGAATTTACTTACTTGCCCATGGACTATGGTTGGAAAACAGCCATTTCCTAAAACCTGGTAATCTCCCCTTGCTTTATATAAGGTTAATGCTCTCTGTGCATTATTCCTGTTCAAATAAAGACACATACGTTTAGTCACTGCTTGTCTAGAAGTGCTCTATGTTGACTGTGTGTTCCTACCTGTGGCCCGTGTGATGTCTGAGGGTCCAGCGGGTCTCCTATGACAATCTTCTTTGCGTTTTCTATACTGCGATGCACAAACTCCTCATAAATACTTTCTTCCACAAATATACGTGATGCAGCCGTGCAGCACTGACCCTGGTTGTATAAAGCTCCTTTCTGGGTCTCCTCCACAGCCAGCTGCACTGTAGACACACACACACACACACACACACACACACACACACACACACACACACACACTAATGAGAAATACACAAGAACCACTCTAACATATCCTTCTCTACTCGACCACGCATCATCAGTCTGGCATGTTTTGTGCAGATCATGGTGAGTTCATAAGTTACATTTTCGATGTAGCCACTTTCCCTCTGCCTGCTTTGTCATCCCAACAGTCACTACCTGTAGTTGGTTGTAGTCTTCATAACCAACCTGAATTAATCATATCACTATAAGTTAACCAGGGATTTTGGAAATACTGGATGTTACGGCTAAAATTTTATGTTGCTAGTTTTCTCCTTCTGGAACAGGACGACGACGTCACCTTCAAAACTCTGATCAGCTTGCTTGTTTGGGAGGGTTTTCAAG
>NW_022280169.1:468622-468922 GCF_004355925.1 Anarrhichthys ocellatus | reverse complement strand
AAGGAGAAGGTGAAGGGGAATATGAAGGAGAAGGTGAATATTAAGGTGAAGTGGAAGGAGAAGGTGAATGAGAATATGAAGGTGAATATTAAGGTGAAGGGGAAGGAGAAGGTGAAGGGGAAGGGGAAGGAGAAGATGAAGGTGAAGGTGAAGGGGAAGGGGAAGGTGAAGGTGAAGACGAAGGAGAAGGAGAATATTAAGGTGAAGGGGAAGGAGAATATTAAGGTGAAGGAGAAGGGGAAGGAGAAGGGGAAGGGGAAGGTGAAGGTGAAGGTGAAGGGGAAGGAGAAGGTGAAGGGG
>NW_022280169.1:443561-468522 GCF_004355925.1 Anarrhichthys ocellatus | reverse complement strand
AAGGGGAAGGAGAAGGTGAAGGGGAAGGACAAGGTGAAGGGGAAGGACAAGGTGAAGGGGAAGGTGAAGGGGAAGGGGAAGGAGAAGGGGAAGGGGGAGGGGAAGGGGAAGGGGAAGGTGAAGGTGAAGAGGAATATTTAGGTGAAGGTGAAGGGGAAGGAGAAGGTGAAGGGGAAGATGAAAGAGAAGGAGAAGGTGAAGGGGAAGATGAAGGTGAAGGAGAATATGAAGGTGTAGGTGGAAACTAACCTGTTAGTTTAGTCTAGAGTGCAATAGGCTATGTTTACTCCGCTAATATTAGTTACTTCATATCTTATGTTATGTTATTGTGTTTACATTTTACTTTTTCAGCCGACATTAATCAATGCATGCAAACTTATCGAAAGCTATTCAAACTAAATGAGTTGTTGTTTTCATCAGATGCTCTTTAAAGGTATGACAGAGTAGTGTTTCAGTTCAACAAACAAACTGAATGCCATCAGTCAAACCACAATATATCATCACATTACACATGAGTGGTACAGTAGAGGCTGCATTAAATCGGCATGTTTCCTCTGCTACAGTTTCCTCTGCTGCTACTCTTTAATGCCAGCACTCGGGTGGGTATAGTTTAAAAAATGAAGATACCAGTACCAACACCAACACCCTTAAATGAATACAGATACTAAAAGAGTAGATCATTCGATACCCATCATGGGAATGGAAGCATTCAGTTGTGTAAAATGCCAACACTGCGACTGTGGCTCATAAGGTAGAGCGGGTAGTCCCTCACTCAGAAGATCTGCGGTTCGATCCCCGGCTCCTCTAGTCCATGCCGATGTGTCCTTGGGCAAGACACTTCTCCTCAAATTGCTCCCGAAGAATGTGCCATCGGTGTGTGAATGCTTAGATAGAGTCCTGATGGGCAGGTGACACCTTTCATGGTAGCCCCTGTCATCAGTGTATGAATAGGTGTAAATGATGACATGTAGTGTTAAAGAGCTTTGAGTGGTCGGAAGACCAGAAAACAGATATACAAGTACAGTCCATTTACCATTTACTTCTATCAGTTTAGAAATAAAGGTGTGTAGTACAGCCAGACTCTCCAATGCTTTGGTGGCATCTTGGCTCGGTGAAGTGCCAACTCAAATACATTATTATTGGACATTACCACACCACAGACTGTATGGGTTGTAGCTGCTGTGCTTATGGGCCAATCACACATCGCATTCAATTAAAGAATGCTTGTGGGGATTGGCTGTGAGCAAAATCATACAAATAGTCATTTTATTCTAGATCTTGGCACAAAAAGGATCGATTACAGGTATCTTTTGACAGGAGTGTTGATACTACTTGGTACTGGTATATTATTACGTTAAAGGTATCGCATACCGATACTGAGTCCTAGCCAGCGCTGTCTGCAGCACAGCAACTGAAGCCAGGGTTCTCTGCAGCCCCCTGAGCTGCAGAATCTTTTTTGATAGTGCAATAGTTATGGGATGGCAGGCACGGCACAAAAAGGTAAGCTGTACAGAGGAAAGATGACACTTGACATGCCTCATATTTCAATATTTCTGAGTAGTAAAGTTATGTAATGAAACCCCTGGGGCTCGTTGGTATGGAGTAATTGTATCACAGGTCACACTGGGAATCCAGTGAATGCTGAGACAACCAAAACGCAACTTCTTGATGTTGCCTTTCAGAGAGAACGTCAGTGCATGTTTACTTACAGTCACAGTCAGCAAACACAATGCAGGGGTTCTTCCCTCCCAGCTCCAGAGTCACCCTCTTCAGATTACTTTTGGCTGACGCTTCTTTGATTAGCTGACCGACCTGCACACATAAGGGTATACTGAGTCATACCTTAATGCATCATGGGTAAAACTGAAAAAAACCTCCTTTACATATACCCAGAAACAGAATAAAAGAGACTTTAGATGTGAGTGTTAGGGCTGGCCTTTTAACTCAAACACTTCATGCTAATACAATCACTGATCATCATCTTTGCATTACAAAACAGATTTCTCAAGATGAAAACAATACAATACTTAGTTTCATATGAAGACATTTCATCTTGATAAAGGAGTAATAAATGAGTCTTTTCTGTAATCTAACATGGATGTCACAGCTCTACCATTACTATCCAGTTTTTTCCATCTCTCACTCACCCAATCAGTTCATTCAGTGCACCTGACAGTCACACTCACCTCATCAGCTCATCACTCTCACCTGCTCACTCTGCCTCCTCCACTATTTAAACCCCTGCCTCACACACACTCACTGCCAGATCGTTCTCCGCTTCCATGCAATACACCCATGGACTGATTCCCTGTTGCCGACCCTGCCTGTTTCGGACTACCTCGCCTTGCCTCTGCCCTGGTAACTCGCTCCTTACTACACCCGTTACAATGGAGGAATTTTGATTGTGGTTTGCATGCATTGGGGCTTTTCCACTGTTGAAACTTTGCCAGGGGACCAAGAAACGTTGCTGTTGTTTCAGGGACTTAATTCAGTTCACTTACAATCGTTCCAAGGGCAGGACTTTCTGATGGATGAGTATTGAGGCACGCTGCCCAACGCTGATTATGAATCACCAACACAACAAACTTTGAGTTTAAGGATTAAAAAAAGAGTTTCATCACATAGCACTGGCCCAATATAAATATCGTCATACACTCTCACACCTCTGTAGAGCCAGTGAAGGCTACTTTGTCGATGTCCATGTGGCTGGCGATGGCTGCTCCTGCTGTGGGACCAAACCCAGGAACAATGTTCACAACTCCAGGAGGGAAGCCCGCCTGAAATGGTAACCCAGAGAGCATGTTAGTGCTGGGGGTCGACAGCAAGAGACCCCTCATATGAGGTCAGAGACATTTGATCCGTCTGCCTAGTTCAGGGTGGGTTCAGTATTTCTTTTATCATCTTTCTATGTGAGCATTGTGACATTTTTGACAGTTTAAATATGATAACATATTGGTATTTTTATCTTTAACAACAAATGACCAGGCTTCTAGCTCCATTGAGGTCATGTCCTCTGTACTTTCTTCAAAGAATTGAAATGGATTTATGGGTGGAATTAAATATTCTACAACTAAAGCATTTACATGGTTTCACATATCTTCTATTGCCTCCAAATAAGAAATCACATTTACAAAAATACAGCAAACTTTACGTCAACTCAGTTCTCCATCAAACTGTATACTATGATGACTCAGGCGCAGACTAAAAGAGTCTCTACATTTCTTTGATCTTTTCACAGACTATAATCTGGTCTCCACACAGTATTTAAATAAAGCCTTGGGAATGTGAACTTGGAAACTCACCTTAAAACAGTTCTATAAACTGCAGACACAAACATATTTCATTTACAGTAACTCATAGACTTCACTACTTCTGTGGTTTCCTAAACTGTGATTATGTTGAGTGGAGGACAAGGACCTTGGGGAGTCCGAAACAGACATAGTTGAGGTGTTCAGGTCAAGATTGTCTCCCCTGCTGGAAACAGTCACTATCTAAAGATAATAGAAGCAGAGCAGTCTGATCTCAGGCCCAGAATAGGTTAAAGAATAAGTTTAATGTCTAAACCTCAGACCTCTTTGATGAGCGCTCCGACGTGGAGGGCCGTGAGGGGGGTCTGCTCTGCTGGCTTGATGACCACAGTGTTTCCACAGCTCAGGGCCGGAGCCATCTTCCACATGAACATCAGCAGAGGAAAGTTCCACTAGCACAGACAAAAGAAGGCATGTTAGCTGACTGCTGTCCATGTGTACCAGTACCAGTTAGATTAAAGCACACTGTCACAAACAAATGGCGCAGTTACGCTGCAATTTAAGTTTTATTGAATTTACCCCCTCTAGGCTGATATTAGTAGTTATTTCTGAAGTCATAGTTTATATCATAATATATTGCTTTTCACTGTTATACAGGTCATACACATTACACAGGTTAATCTGCTACAAGGGGTAAACGTGAGGTAAAATGAGCCGCTGGGTCGCCTTTGAACTCCACTCCTCCTTTGAAAAAGAACCTGAAGGAAACATTGGCATTGAAACACTTGTATTGAATGTTGTATGGACACTCAAAAAAGTTCCACTGAAAACCAATGCAGCAATTGGCCAGAGACGTGACATAATGCAAGTTTCCCTTTTTTCATTCTTCACACAAATACTTCTGTTACATTTTATGTGTATGTCCAAGTGCAACACGGTGAATGTGTTTGAGCAGACTGTTTCAAAGTGTGCACCATTATTTCAACAATGATTGCATCTCACTTCTCTCTTTGACTGTATGCTTTTCCTCCTGCCTTCTAGTGTGACTGTCTGGAACAGCTAGTACCAATTTAGATTTGAACTGTGGTTGTATCAAGTAGTTTGTTTCAATACACCCCGGTCCTGAGGATTGAGTGATACAGGCATTGTGCCAGACTGTGGTGGTGAAAAGGGAGCTGAGCCTGAAGGCTCACTTTGGGTTAATAGCTTTTGGGTGGTGAAAATATGAGATTCATGGATACAAGTGGCCGAAAACTGCTTTTCAGAGTGGCTGGGCTCATCTTCAGGTACAGGGTGCCTCACTGCTGATAACGATACCAACCGAACGGCTTGCTTTAGAGGTTTTCTGGACATGTCTAATATACTGAAGGGACTACATGACCAATCTGGACTGGGAACATCTTGGGAAGGACACCTAGGCTACCTTGCTAAGCCTGCTGCCTCACACAACAAAACTGCATTGTGAGTTACGTTTCGAGGGAAACGTATTTTGTCGCGGATCGGTTTCTAATGAAAGACCGCGTAGGGAGGAGGCGGTCGGGGTGGTGGAGGATGGGTCAAACAAACACAGGACTTTGACCCAGGAGAACGCTGTTTGTGTCCCTTGTAAAACAGTCAATGTTGAGTTACTCTAATAAACATCTGTCGCTTAAATAACCTAGCAAAAGTGTTTTTACCAAACCAAGTAGTTTTGTTGTGTTTTGGTTTTGCTTTCATTTACAATGTTAACTGTGTTTAAAACAGTTTGAAACATAATTAAGATGCTGTTAACTGTATGGGCAAATTATTTATTAGGAGACAGAGTTGGCCGCTGCTACTTGGGATGAAAAATACCTAACCCACGGGTCGGCAACCTTTACTGTCCAAAGAGCCGTTTTGTCCTATTTTCCACCAAATAAAATTTGTCTGGAGCCGCAAAAGCTATTTGATATCACAGCTTATAAAGTTTTATATATAGTTATATTATATATACAAAAGATATAGTTGTATTTATAGAACAAGAATAAATACAATTCTTGAGATTTTATTGTTATTTTACCTGTTTAGAACAATATCAAACTCTTATGAAGAGCTCAGTTTGCTGCAGCAGTTGAGAAATCGCTCTTTGTCGCTCATCTCCAGCACATGCTGTGTGCTTGTCTTTCAACATTACATTGTTTGCACATATCAAAAATAAAGGTAAACCAGCATCGTTGGCAGTGAAAGCAAATGAAGACGTCCATGCAGAATTATACTCTCTATTTTCCTCCATGACTTTTTTGGATTTATCCGTTGATAGTTTACTGAGGGCGGGTCTGCAGATCATGATTAGCCACCTGCAGAGAAAGGCTCCTGACAGCGACGTAATAGGATGTGATGCACATTTTAGGTGACAAAATACTAAAACATTTTATATTTTCAGTGATGCAGTATAAGAGCTGTTCCCTTTGAAAGATTGTCCACTTATTTATTTCCTTTTTTTTTTTTTTTTTTTTTTTTTTTTTTTTTTTTTTTTTTTTTTTGTCAAAGCCTGGGGGAGGTTGCCGACCCATGACCTAAACAATAGGCAGGTGTCATTTTCTGCTGCTATTTTTGTCTGATAGTAAAACAGCCAAATCATACAAAATATTTTGTGTGCAGAGAGACTTGAAGAGACTAGAATACTTTCCTTCTTAAATGACCTGATATGTTAAATACTTTTGATGTAAACAGTGGCTAATTTCTGTAAATATAAGTACATGAGAGGCACTAACCTGGGCCTTTAATCCAAGCAACACACACATCATCATCACTATTTTGGTCCCCTTCATCACTTAGAGAATATACAAGATAATAAAGGTAGCTCTGAATCTTTAGGATCATTCAAAGTAAACTAATTCAGAAAAGAAGCCACTTATTTTCCAGTTGCTCATTTCTATGTTGGAAACCAATGGAAAAAGAATTGAGCACCAAACCCAAATTGGACAGCAACACACGAGAGAGCTGCATGTTTATTGTTTAGGCATTGTTAACTTTTAACCGTTTTACACTTTGGAAACACTCAGAGCCATTAAGGGATCTTGGGATCTCAAGTGAGTAGAAAGGTTGCCTGTTTTCCTCTGACAATGACTCATGCTGTGTGTGTGTGCCAGCACTACTTTCAGTAATTACACAACGTCCTTCAGTATAAATTTCACTTTTATGATATAATCTCCCATGTCAAACAACAGCCGTTTTGTTCCTTTGTTGCCAAAGCAACATTGGAGGTTATGGGCCTCTGCTAAGAGATACAACTGAATGGCTGTATTCTGTCATGATGTTGAAATTATACATATGTGTCTGTCTGGATCTATCACAAAGTGCAACACCAACCAAATGCATGTATTCCAATGTATGAAAGTAAGTGGAAGCAGCACAGAACTGAGCTGTGTGTTCCTGTAACAATAGCCCTGAAGGGAGTAGCAGAGAGGAGCTCTTGTTTAGGGACAGCAAAGATTAAGATAAGGTTTCTGGTACACTTACCAGGGTTTCATTTCATCCTCGCATCCAGACAGTGCTTTTAAATTGAGTGCAGTTGTCTCACTAGAGCTACACATTTATGATCAGTGCTTTTCTGGAAAGTTAAGCTCAGTCTTTAGTGGTTCCAATTAAGCCTGAATGTAGTTCAAGATATAGTGTATTAGCAGTGTAAATGATGGAGCCATTCACTGCTGTAACCTGCTGACGTTTAAAGGGCCTGCTGCATTAAAGGAACTCTGTAACATTTTGGGAAATACGCTTGTGCCTGTATAAGTCATAGGAGCAGATTGATATAACTGTTATCTCAGCGTGCCCAGAGTGTGAATGATTTAATAGAGCTTGTGCAGCAAGTCAGTCTAATTTGCCTGAGTGGCCAACTTTGGTACAAAAACTGTGAGTTTACCTAAAACTGCAAACAATTAGGATGAACATTTTCTGAAGGCAAGAAAAGCTAATTCTATAGGTGTGACCAGGGAAAGAGCCCTTAATAAGCATACGCACAGAGCTGGAACAAACGAGGAGGAGATAAGCATTTCTTTGGCATATGTAGTGTGAAACTGTCATGGTCACTATGGAGTACTGCATCTAGTTCTGATAAATCCATGTTCCAGTATAAAGACAAATGTGGGATTAGTTTAGCCTGGCTTAGCTTAAAGACTGGAACGAGGGGAACCTCAGATGTCTGAATACATTCTTTGTCATTGCCTTCCTTTTTGCTCTCTGGTTACGGTTTGGTTGTGTTCGGGAAAATGACACTACTTGTCTTGTTTTAGTAACTGATCAAAGACATTGTTAAAGTCCAAACAGTTGTTGACTGCTGATAGGAAACGGATTGTGAACAGCTGTTTTCAGTGTCAAGGTTACACACGCTCTATTGATCCATCCACCTACAACCACCTTCCTGCAGGGTTCTGATGTGCTTTCTAAACATTCACAGGTTAGGACAGAACTCAACCCTGCATGTAGTCACTGAACCACAATGTGTCTACATGAGTAACTGGTGGAGTTCCAATCTCATTCTGTCATTTTGTCACAGCCCTCCGCATCTGACAGCAAACTCATCCGCAGCAATATGAGACACTCAGAGAAACTGCTCCAGAAGTCAAGTGGCATGGTTCAAACCTCAAAACAGTCTGAGGAGGTCGGAGGTCGGGGTGAATGGATGCGTCAGACAAACACAGGACTTTAACCCAGCAGACTGCTGGTCCTGTCCTGAGTGAAACCGGAAGTCAACGCTGGCTGAAATGAGGTAAGTATGTTACTGAACTTATGTAACAAGCATACTTATCTTAACCTATGGTATTTTCCTAAACCAAGCAGTTTTGTTGCCTAAACCTAAAGTGACGCCAACGGGTCTTGATCATGTGGCTTTTGAACCTAATGGTTAAAAATGATAAATGAAGAGAATCATGTCATGATCAGGATTTGTTTCTTCATACTTTTAAAGCTGTTTTGTTCGGAGTGGAGGTGTTTCTGGGTCCCAGTGTGTCATTTGACCATCCACAGTGATGAAACTGTGACTCGGCAATCATGCATTACAGCATTTTTTTTCCCAACCAGTCGAAGCTTTAGCTGTGTAACACATGCTTTAACACATACAGTATATGATGGTTATGTAGATATGCAGTGAGCTTGAGCACAGAACATAGGCCTGTCACAAGTTGGCATCACAGCAGTGTGTTGGACTCAAGTTATAAATGAGATATTGTGCAATGTTCTGATTTGATAAATGCTTATTAAGAACAGATTGTATTACAGCAGAATGGTCAGAGATCATGAGGTACCCTTTATTGGATCTCCATACACACACACACACACACACACTCAGTTTATAAACAACAATGCTATGTGTTGTCTTGTGTTATTTACAGTGTGTATGGGTGTGTTTATTTTTCTCAACAAGACAATTTAATGTGCACAGTAATAAGAATTCTTATTATACATTATTGCTCATAAATTAAAACCAGATCTCCTCTGCACTTACTGGAATGATGGCTCCACATACACCAACAGGCTCGTGTTTGGTAAAACACATGAAGCTTTCATCTGTAAAGAAAGCAGACACAGTACAAACACTTTAAACTACTGTATACTAGATGGAGGTTATGAATTAGGCACTGCCAACTTTTTATTTTTATTACTGCTTTACAGGCCCCTCCTCCCCAGCTCAACAAAGGTTATACTGGTCGCCAGCGGGCCAAAGCTCAGATTCACTCTTGTTTCGGATGCACTCTTACAAACACAACAAAATAAGAAGCTGAAGGCAGAGGGCAGGGTCGCTGTAGATAGAGACACCACACACTTATGTGGGTCAGAAGAGTTGATGGAGAGGGACTATTATTTTTCTATCAGCCTATACATTTTTTTTTTTTAGGAAATTCCTACTCCTTGTGTCTTTTAAATCCCAGTGAAACGGAATTTGGAGTGTCTTTATCTTTACTGTGACGTATTACTAATGTAACGCAACATTTGGGCTGTGTACAGTTACAAGAGGGATTTAGCTCAAATCCTTCGCATCGATTGGATCGCTAACAAGTGGGCGATACGTATCTGGTTGAACTAGCTAACGTAAGAACACGTCATATTTAGTTTTACAGGAAGAAAAGATGATTTGATTTAGATTTTAAAAAGAATATGAAGAAATGTATTCTTTTGTAATTGTTTCTGCATATGTTGTTAAATAGGTGCACATTATGACCGGGGATGTGATCTCCATTTCATCTTGACTTTAAACTACCGTTTAAAAAGTCAAGTAGATGTTTGCACAAGAAGGTTGTTCAGTTAGTTTCCAGATAAAACGAAAGTTACGAATGTAACTACGGTTCTATGAATCCTGGATGACCGCCAGAGGCAGTGCTTAACACTGGATATCTTCCGTCTCGCGCATGCGCAGGTCGAATATTTATATCAACAAAGTCAACTGTGACCCCCGGTGACCCCCCCCCCCCCCCCCCCGTCATCTATAAGTTCCGGTGTCATCCTGAGTTCAGTTCTATGGAATCTTCTCGCGAGTTCACGGGATTCCGAGTGACCAAGAACTCTGGAGGTCATCCAGGATTCATAGAACCGTAGCTGCATTCGTAACTTTTGTTCTATTTCATCCTTACTGACCGCCAGAGGCAGTGCTTCACACTGGATGACTTATATCAACAGTCACGAGGAAGCACAGTAACTACCTCGTATAGCTCCGGCAGAGAAAATTGGCCAAAGAACCCTCCCCAGTGGGTGAGGGGTGGCAACGTTAACTCTGTAGTGTTTGGTGAATGTGCGCGGTGATGCTCATGAGGCCGTAGCACATATATCCTCCACAGGCACACCTCTCAGGGCTGCCCTTGACATGGAGACACTCTTGGTAGAGTGACCCTTCACCCCGGATGGCCAAGTGCAGTCGCTCGCCTTGTATAGGCAATGGCCTCCACTATCAAGTGGGATAGGTGCTGTTTTTTAGAAGGAGCACAGCCCTTCTTAGGCTCACCATAACTGACAAAGAGCTGCTCCGACTGCCGTATGCAGGCGGTGGCTTCCACATAAGCTCTGAGGGCACAGCCTTGACCTCTCCTCTCCCGATGGGGGGGTCAACTTTGCCAGCTGGATAGGCTGGTTGATATGTGAACGTGTCAACACCCTTGGGAGAAATGCTGCATTAGGCCACAAAGTGACACCCAAGCCATCTGAATTCCACTTCAGACGTGATTCTTTCACCGACAGGGCATGCAGCCCGCCCCCACATTGAGCTGAATTGATGGCAAGGAGAAAAAACGTTTTGGCCGATAGCCATCTCGGCTCCGCCTGTGCCAGGGGTTCAAAAGGAGACAAGCATAAGGTGTCCAGTACCAAGGGTAGATCCCATGCAGGGGCCTTCGGGGCGCTCTGGGGATGCAATCGCAGAGTCCCCTATTTTTTTTTTTTTTTTTTACTGGTGTCCTTTTTTTGGAAAGGACACCAGTCTGTGGCTCTCTCCTGTGTCATTATCGACCTTAGTATGCTGCCCCGAAATAGCGGCCACGTATACTCCAAGGGTAGAGGGAGACCGGCCCTTATCTAGGAGGGACTGTAGAAACTCAGTACAGCAGGCACGGGGCGCTGTACTGGGACCTTGTTCTGAGCCGCACACCAGTCAGAGAACAGCTTCCACCTGTTTTTGTACTGCAGGCAGGTAGACTGCGCGCTGGCATTCAGAATAGTCAGTCTGACTGGTTCTATGCAGCCACTCAGCATCCGGTCGGGCCCTCCCGTGGCCAGACCCATAGTTGAAGGCGGCAGGGATTGGGATGCCAAATTGCGACAGGAGACCCCTGCTGTCGGGGAAGAACTCTGACAAGCATTAGCAAGATCAGACGGAATGGTGGAAAGGCATAAAGAAGATCCTCTGGCCACGTGTGAGCCAGGGCATCTTGACCCAGCGGACTGGTCCTCTCCGTCAGGGAGACCCAGTGGGGGCAGTGGGTCGACAACACGTCTGGATGCAGCTGCCACTCTCCCGGTGGAGGCTTGTGACGGAACAGGAAAACCACAACCTGGTTCCGTTCTCCTGGTGGGTACATTGCCCGCAGGCTGGTCAGGCGAGGGGCCGCCCAAGTCAGAAGGGCACGGTGATCCCCGTAGCAACTTCTGCAGATCTGGTGCCCCATTGATGGTTTATGTGAAAACGCAGCAGAGGTGTTGTCCAACCGGACAAGCACATGCTTTCCCTTCAAATATGGCAGGAAGTGCTTGAGCGCTAGCTCTAGAACCTTGACCTGCGGCCTTTGAGCAGACAACTGCCCCCAAGCAGTCCTGTTCTGTCACACTGCACCCCGCCTTGACAGGCAGGTATCTGTTGTGACAATCTCCCGGCGGAATGGAACCGAGCTCATGGGGACACTGTTTGCCAGATATGCACTCTCCCTCCATGGGGATAGAGTGAGTAGGCACTGTTTTGATACTATTATTGCCCTGTATCTGTGCCACTTGGCATCCAAGTGAAGGCAGTTCAGCCATCTGCAAACCCAAGGGAACGACACTTGAGGCAGCTGTCAGTTTACCCAATAGTCGGAGAAAAGGATGTAGGGCAACCGTCTGCCCCCTCGGAAGGGGGAGAGGTTGTGGGGTTGTTGTCCACACGCTGGGGCGACAGACAGGCCCTCATAGGGCCAAACTAATGAAGGTTATGCTCTGAGAAGGGCTCGGGTAGCTCCTCTCCATGTTCACCTTGAGGCCCCACCGGGCCGCGTGAGAGAAGGCGAGCAGTGTCCTGTGGCGCCTGAAGCCGGGATGGCGCCCAGGTCAGCCAGTCGTCTAAGTACGGCAGTATGTTCACGCCCTGTGATTGCAGGGGGAAAGGACAGCAGTAATACACCTTGTGAACACCCATGGGGAGATGGGAGAGTCTGAATGGAAGCAACCTGGACTGAAAGTGGCGGCCTTAAAAGGCGAAACGAAGAAACTGCCTGTGGTGATGCACCATGGGAATAGGCGTCGATAGACATGAACCACTCTCCCTTGGAAATCTGATGCTAGGAGAAAAAAACCGACAGCCGGCCTGGAGACATCTCCTGGCCCCCCTGCCTCTGGAGGCTTTGGGGGGGGGGGGGGGGGGGGGGACTGTTAGTCCCCAAGTTCGGAGGTTGTCTGGGGGGGACGTAGGTAGGGATGTATGGGTAGCGGTCCGGTCTCTCAGCGGGACGCTGAGGCCTGTGGTGGCTACTAGGGTAAGCTGGAGGCTGAAAAAACGGCCTTGGGGGGCCAAAGTGGGACCCCTAGATCTGCGGGGTGCAGGCATGTCCCTGCAAAGACCAGAGAACTGCTGCCTGGTCTGGCTAGCTTCAACAGTTCGCTGAAGCGCCTGTATAGCAGCTGACTTGAACAGCTCACTAGGTTCCACTGGGACAGTACGGAGGGTCCTCCTACATGTCTCAGACAGGGGTGACTGCACCAGCCAAACCTGGCGGCGAGTCTAGACCAGGGTGGACATCATACGTCCAAGTTCCCTTGACATGAGCGCAAACGCCTGCAATGAAGCATCACTGAGGCTGGAGGCGGAAGCGTCGAAAGTAGCCTGCTGCGAGGGCAAGCATGAGGTGGGAGAGGGAGTTGTCGATACGGTCCACAGCGCTGCTGTGTCATAAGCCCTGGATAGCAGGTCATCTTTGACCCGACGTTGGGGTTGAGGGCACCTGGCATCGGGCCTCAGAGTCTCCTCAGGGGAAACTATGATGGACGCAATAGTCGGCCAAATGGCTGGCATAAGTGCAAGGCCAAATTTTGCCACCTCCTGCATGGCCGTCAGGGTTCGCCATCTGATGTAAGGTGGGAGAGAGCCCTGGTGTCTCTCCAGCATGTATGCAACTCCCTCAGATATTCCTCGGCGGGAGGAACAGAAAAGGTGGTGGGGGCGGGAAGGCGCCTGAAGAAGACACTCGCAGGTGGAAGTTCCAGCTGATGTGTATCCCACTGTAGGCGTGCCAGCGCCATGCAAATGTTCAGTGTAGGTTGGGCTGGATTCAGCTGCCCTGACAGGGGGAGGTAGACCTCACGCATCAGGTGTTCCACTTCGGCCAGCCTAGCAGACCTTACTGCTCAAGGCGTGATGCCGCAGGTTCTGCCTGGGTTCTCCGAGAGGCCCTCCCTCAGATGCCCGAGGCAAGAGGTCAGGGCCGACCTCAGGCTGAAGAGGAGCTATACAGGTCCTACAGCCGGGAGAGTTTAACATGGCCGCGATTCTGGAGGAACCCTTGTCCCACTAGTTGATGCGGAATTCCATTGATGCGATCAGATAGCACTTCTACGTGTGATTATGGACAAACAGCTCATTAGCTTTTTGTTGAAAAAAAAAAAAAAAGTGCAATATTTCTGCTGTATTGTTAAGGTGTCTTTAAGTGAATGCTTTTAGAATGTAAGACCAGTTTTAACAGTGAGACCAACACTCATTTACCTTCAGCTGTACTGTCCGTAAAACGTGTCAGTGGCTCAGCCGATAACTGGTCAAAGCTGGCCTCCCAGTCTGCACTCTGACCTTCTCCAGTTTCCTGTGTGACTGATCACAGACTGGGAGACTCCCTTACAGCAGGACTTTATCTTTGAGTCACTGGGTGAGTCCATGTTCAACCACAGCTTACTGAAGGTTAGTCAGTTGGGAACATCCTCATACACAATGTGCTGTCAGTGTGTAACACAGGATTCAGAGGGACAGCCTCAGGCCTACAGTAGCTCTAACACTCCACATTCTAAACTGACATGTCCATTATACTACAAGATCAGAGGCAGGAGCATCCCTCTGCACGGATGGACTGATACCAAAATCACTTTGTCAATGAGACCATTAGATCGATTAGTGAGCTGAGGTTCGTGGTCATTTATCTAGCTGACCAGTGGAGTGCCTTTGTCCCTCTACCACTTTTGTTATATTGATGATATATCTATATTTCAGATATGAATAACTTGGCTTTATATAAGAATGAGAACACCATAAAGGTCATTTAGCATTAAGTTGTCTATTCAGAAACACTTGGATCAAAATTTTGGATAAAGACTATTATATTACATATAATACCTATTTTATAATAATAAGTTACCATCACAATATGTTTGATTTATGGTGATTTACTCCTTGCTGTTATTGTTGATAATGTTGCTACATGTTGTATTGATTTATTGCTAGTTTAATGTTACCTGGAATCCTGCAGCTCTGCTCTGTCTTGTGTCATTTAATCTCCCACTTTCCATAAAGTCAAATGCACTTATTCCTGACGGTGACATGTCTGATGATGGGCGAGCTGGCTAAGCTTAGTAAGCCAGCCTACAGCATGTAGCTTTATGTAAATATTTCTTCTGCTGTCAAACTAAAATTAAAAAGCAGCCGAGCAACAACTTATTGTGTCTGCAGTAGTACAACAATTCTACTTGTGAGAATGAATGAAATGAAAAGTGGAAATATTTGTTAGCTATTTCTAGTGGCATCTAGAAATGCAGATACTTTTGGTTTCTGAATCTGACTGAGTCATCATTAATAATGTTGCTGTGTTACATTTGACTGCATTTGTAGACTCTTTCTTTAAACTTGTTTTCTTCTCCTATCTTTATTTCTACTGTTGTAGAAGCTATGACAGGTACATTTGTTAGATTTTCTCAGTTTTCAAACACAATGCACTGGTCAGCAATCGGCACATTTAGACTGACGGAGAGGGTTTCCAGTACACAACAGTGTTGTCTATCCTGAGTCCACGACTCATCCAGACAAATCTTACTTTGCATCCCATCCGGTGAAACTAGTCTCTGCAGCAGCTAAAGGATTTCACAGTGTGTCTGTCGCCAGCTACGACTGTGCAGTTTTCATATCAACCTTCAACTCTGCTCTGTGTCTTGTCTTGATGACTGGTAGTGAAACCGCTCCAGGATAAAGGTCGGGATTACTGGCTGAGAGGCTGCCGGCTCGGTGAGGCATTGAGCCAATGCTGATTGTTAATCCTCACAGACCGATTACTATCTCGGCCTCTTCCTCTTCCTTTTGTCCTGCTGTGCCTTACATCTCTCACCACTCTATTGGGATCTAATCAGGAGGAAAAGTCAAGCGTGTTTTGTCTATCCGCTGTCCTGCAAAGGAGACGCAAAGTAGGATCTGACAAGACGGGGAAGTATTAAGGCTGGATGAGATACCAGCCAGACCAGGTCACTTGCACCATAGCAATTAATTTGTTTCCCAATGGTGCACTGGTTATGGAGCCCTATTAATTATCATTTGCACACTTTTACCCATCTTCATTTATTTATTCATGTATATTCATTTTGCATATTTATTTATGGAGCTCATAAAGAAAGGGAAGAAAAACTGATTTGTTCACACAAACTCAGCCAAAAATATGAATTGATGCTCTCAAATGTATGATTGAGTAAATAGACTAAATTGAATTGAGTAATTCCAGGCACCGCAAATCTAAAACGCTCTTTCCGATCCGACAGGATCAGACACAACTTTTAACTTTAGTTCCTGCTGTTACATCAACTTAAAGAACAATGCAAATCAATTCATTTGTGACAGCAAAAAGTAACAGGAGAAAACAAATGTGTTGATTTTTGTTTCAGCCTCCTTAAAACTTGTGTGTATCACAAACTATGTTGTGCACTGGAAACACGAGAGGCACTTTAGCTTTAGTGTTGAGTGTGTTTCTGTTGTCCATGTCAGGGCGTCTGAGGCCACATATCGACTCACACTTCTCCCACACTTACACGTAACTGTGACCCAAAGGGTCAAGACCGCAAGTCTGTTTTCCTCCTATATGCAGTGATTGTGAATTGGACTCTGAGTGCTGCCAAAATGCAGGTGACCTACACAACAGTACTGTCCCTGAACGCATCCCATAGCCACACACATACACATACATCCACAGTATATACAGTCTTTAGGCGTTCTTGTGTCACTGTGCCGTTGTCTTTGCTGTCTGTTGTTTTAACGATGGCTGCATGTAAATGTTTTTGTTTTATTATTGATACAATAACATGATGGTTCTTTTGTTGAATTCCTGACAGTGAGAATACGATGACACACACACACTCACCTACAGGTAGACTCTTGCCGTGGATCTTGTCGGCCCAGCCTGCATAGTACCGAAGGGTTTTGATGCTGCCGTCCAGGTCAATGAAGAAGGAGTGCAGGAAGGGCTTCCCTGTGTCCAGAGTCTCCAGGGTCTAAAGAACCAGGAAGACTAGCATTCAATCACGTTGCACATTTATATGAAATATTTGCAAAGCCATCACTGTTCTTAAGAAATGTGATTTGTCATTGTAACTGTAACTGTAAATGATTATGTAGCTTTGATTTAACCATTGCTGCAAACAACCCTCCTGGTTAGTCAAAACTAATTTGGAAAACAAAATGAATGCTGACGGTAAAATGATCTCCAAACTGTCCGTTGTACACTTCCATCCCACTACCTGCTTCCACTTTGACCTCCTGTACTTACTGTATTTTCCTGTGCAATCAGAGATCATTAGGAGCATTTTACTCTATTTCAGTTTGAAATTCAATTGAAGTAATTTACAAAGAGAATCTGGATAAACCTTGTTTCACACCTGAAACCTTGAGATTTTTCTTCTTTCAGACTAGTAGGAAGAAAACATCCCAAATACACATTTTGATGTTTATTTTTACTTCTATTTGCATCTGAAAATTTCTCATAAATTCACCATTAGATAATGTCTCATTTGCATATTTGACACATACTCATGAATGATTATGTTAGAATGAGCCAGACATGATTTACATGGCAGTGTGTACCAACATCTATTCCATGTGTACTTACTTTTATGTCATTGTCAAAGGAAAAATAAGAAGTGTCTCCGCAGCCCTACAGATACTGGAACCACTGTACTACTTTACTGTACCTTTAAATGGTCCCAATCTGGTCCTTATTTCCCCAAACATAGCTGGCAATTTAGCGTAATTAGCCATACCCTGCACACTACCTCTGCAGAACATGTTTGCAATTAGCAGTCACATGCAATCTGATATTATCACTTCACTCACATCTGTAAGGGCTCATTTATAGATCTACGTCTCAATGCAAGATGGCAGCTAAACAGAGTGATTAAACACAGCAATATCTGAAAGAGAGGGAAAGAAACATCCAGCAATCATTACAGTGAGTGAAAAGAGACTGGGGTGGGGTCATGATGTCATGCAATAATATAGGCCAATCCCTGATATGAATAAGTCAACATCATGAGAGCACATGGACAGTTTTCAGCCGCAGGATATCCTATACCTTTGCTGCTCATGAAATAGCACTCGCTTCTATAATTCACATCCATAGTTATGAATAATATCTGAAACACAAGCAACACGAGAAAAAGAAACCTGTTGTCGTTTAGCATGAGTTAGTTGTGTAATGCAGGGACTCGTGGTCATTAGGGAATATGTGTTTTTCCAGATCTGACACTGAGTTGTAAACATTAGAAAATATTCAGCAAAGAGGAAATCTGCTTGTCAGAAGAAATAAATCAGAAGTGGTGGAAAGCAAGTTAACACATTTACTAAAGTACTGCTAGTAACTACAGTTCTGATGTTCTTGCTTTTTTTATGCTACTCTATATTTCAGTACATTTCAGAGGGAAACTTCTTATCTGACAGCTAGTCATTTGGCAGATAAAAATCAATCTTTAATGACCATAAAATATCTTTCTTTTTATACAGTAAAATAAACTACCCAACAGCAATAAAATACTTTCAACCACCTCCATCTAAAACAGAAACAACATTACTATTATTACACGCTAATGCATCAGTAATAATATTATTCATGGCCATTATGTTGCATAACAAATATATCCTTTTGATACTTGAAATTAGTTTTACTCTTGCTACTTTTACAGTAGTGACATTTCGATGGAAGATGATGCAAGACGTTTATTTGTTTATTTTATTTTTCAGTTTTCACCTCAGTTCAATTTTATTTGTAGAGCCTAAAATCTAAAATGATAAATTTGCCTCAGAGAGCTTTAACATATATACGTAATCCTCTGTCCTTGTTTTTCTGTTTGTGGAAGTGATCAGTGATCAGAGCAATCAAAGGTTGCCATTATGACATTGACCAATTTTTATGTATCACGTGAATTGTTTTAACGTTTTGTAACTACTTTTATATTTAGTTTGATGTAAATATATCCCTCCCCATAATTAAGATTTTTTTCATCAAGTTATTTGTCTTCTAGATCCCATTCTAAAATGCATCTGTAACTCTTGAAATGTACAAGTCCATCATGTTTTCAAGTTAAAAACAAATATTTTAAATTGTGAAGTAAAATATATGGAGGCTACTAGAGTTTATGTAAAGTTACGACCAATTGAGAGAAGCCACGCAGCTTATACAACAGCTCTCTGTAGAGAACACTACACTCTGGCCTATAGGGCGGGGAGCACAGAGAAGTACTGGGAAGGAGCCCACCGCCAGCAGCAGCCGGTCCCTCTCCATCAGGTCGGCCAGTTTGTGCAGCAGCCTTCCGCGGCTGGACGCATCCATCCTCCGCCACGGAGAGCCTCTCTGCTCGGCCGCCTTGGCTGCCTCCACCGCTTTGTCCACATCTTCCTACACAGAAAACAATAAGCAGAAATAAACGGGACATTGTCGGGACGCGCAGGTCTCCCGCAGCTATAAAGACAACGCTAGAACAAAGTTAGACTCAGCGGGCTGTGCGAACCGCGCATGGAGACAGAATGACTTTTTCTAAAGCTTTCAGGGTCACTTTACAATTCCTAATCATATTCGCATAAGTGGTATCAATATTAAGTTTTGAAATCTTTCGGTTGCCAACTTCCCACGTTGATGAGAGACGTCCCGTGGCGTGCGTTGAAAAGCAGCGTAAACGCTACTTACAAGATACATTGTGTACCGAATTTATTTGATTAGGATTTTTTAATATGCTGGAGTTTTTAGACATTTTTCTGAAGAACACAAAACATTAAATTAAGTTAATTTAAATGTTTAATTAAATTAACAGATAATAAAATGAAGTTTGGCTTGAAGCTGTTTTTCCCTATTCATTTTGTGAGGTATGTATGTAGACCTTCACTGACTTTAAATTCATTATTATTATACAATAAAATAAATGAATGGCTTCTTACCTTGTCTGCTTCTTCCACATCACAGATTTTGACACCTGTGGCTGGGTTGAAAGTAGGAAAAGTCCTTCCACTGCTGGATGTGTGCCATTCATTGTCAATAAAAATCTGTGGAAAGTAGGGAGTGTTTGTAATGACTTTGGTTTGTGCCTCAACTGATACCTGATTTAACCCACCATCAAAGTTCAAAAAACGCAATAGAGTAAATGCTTCCAACCCTAGCTGCAGCAGCTGAACCTGGTTTGTATGTAGAGCCCCTTACCTTGGTGTGTCTGACCTCCTGGACTTTGACAGGCTGAGGAAGAGGCAAAGCTGGGATCCCTTCGGCCACTCCGTTCTCTGTTGTTCCGTTCTGTGCCATTGTGGGTCAGCAGTACAGTCCAGGGCCAGTCTGTCTGCTCCGTCTACTCAACAATGTCAGCCCATCCACTGGCTTTTTATAAGAATGTAGAGTTCCTCCCTCCTCACACAGCAGTTGAGGAGAGCCCAACTCCGCCCCTCAGCTCCGATGAAGGGCCCTTATCTGTGGGGATATGTGTTCTTACAGAACCGTAGAAACATTATGCAACATGTATTCGTTTTATAACTAGTGTGTGAAAAGTGTGGAAGATGGTGGTCATGTGATACTGTTGACCTGCTGTTACCTTCATACTTGTATATAAGCAAGGCGGTGAGGCAGCAACTATTTCCAGTCATGACGAGGGTGAATAAACACTTTTCATTTGAACTGGTTGGATGAGCATTCACGAGCTGTGTGAGAGAGACCGTACATTCCAGATAAAGTGCTGCTTTTTTTAGGCTATCTAGGAAGTTAGCGTCGCACTGGTTCCCTTGTCAAAAAAACAGCTGGGATTATTCCACTGGATTTTGGATTATGGCAGAAAATAAACTCTGTGGCAAACAAACGTTCATGTTACGTATACGTTTCGCTCAGCAAGATCATCTTCACAAATGAACAACATTTTTATGACTGAAGTGTAAAGGGGATCGGGAGAAGTAAAAACAACATTAGGCTATAACTATACATCACACTCACATGAACATGAGTATACACAACGAGGCTGTGAAGGCGGAGGTGACGTTTAGGCATCTCATTTAGACCGCCTTTTTTAAGACACATAAAAGCCTCAAAGGTCAGTGCAAAGTGCAAAAATGCTGAGTCTTTCCAAGTTTTATGGGCCTTTCCCACAGAACATGTCAACTACGCTCTGAGACCCATTATTACCAATTGCTTGCCCGGCGCCACAATGTTTCTTTGCCCCTTGGACATAATGTGCAGCGCAAACTGCGTCCTGTGTGAAAGGCCCTTTAGGACTCATTCCTGCAGCACTTCATTCAGAGCATATCCATTGCCTCACTGCTCTCAACATGGGGATGGCTGAGCCAACAGCTAGCAGCTAACGGTGTAAACAATAGTAACAGTGCTGATAGAGCTAACAGTGTTTACCTGAGGGGTAATGGGAAGGTGGGAGCTACGCTTCCATGACGCGTTATCGGCTGTAACCACTGTATGAGATAAGTGCAGGCCGGTCGTGAGGTAAGTGGAGCACGCTCACATGCACTAACGTGCACGTGCGTCCTGCTCGGCCATGTCAACAAAGCACAGAGAAGCTCGGATTACACACAGAGATTTGACTTATTTTCCTGCTCAGGTTAACATTACTCCACACATCTTTACATAGAAAGGTGTTGCTACATCAGTGCTCTGAATATCTGTAGATAATCTTTAGCAAAGTGAGAGTCAAGAGTACAATTTCACACCTGAATTATTTGGCTGTGTCTTTCAGTCCAAGCAATGAAAGTAATGAGACTGAATTCATTCTGCTGAACAATATTTACATCGCAACATAGCAGCTTTGATCAGCTTCTGTTGACCTATTTGGACCGACTGTTCATCAACCGTGCAAAGGTGTTATGAGTTGTGATGTCCTTTGCACATTTGGTTTTCGCACCTGGGCCTGGCGAAGTTGAATGGAGTTGAACACATGCAAACAAATGCTTTTGTTCATGAGGACAAAGCTGCTTGCTTGCTCCGGGCTTGCACTCATACACAGTCTGCTATTGTTTCCCCTTCATTGCTTCTTGTCACTCTTTATGTCAAAGTTTAATTAGGACAACGGGCTTTCGCAGGCTCATTTCTCACTTCAGCAACTTTCTAACACTTCATAATGAGAGAGAGAGACTCAAAAGGATTTGATGAAGGGGGAGGGGGGACTTGGCAGGATGGTTAAGTCGGGAAACAATATTGAATGCAAAGCATGGGCCCAGAACCATGCAAATAAGCAGGAACCTGCACTGGATTCATTGCTAAACAGGTTGAGGGATTAACGGCAAATGAGAGATCAACAGGGCCACCATACATATTCTTTAGACGAGGCTCGCAAACAAGTATTTATTAGAGTATGGAACAAAGCCATTGTAGTTTTTTATCAAATGGTACTGAAACAAAAGGAAATGCTGCGCTGGTCTGGGACTATTTTCAGCAGTGGATGAATTAACATTAGGTGCTATAGTTAGTGTTTCTGTCACCCAGTGCAACAGTGTCTCATTGACATTTTAACAACAATTGAGCTCTATGGCAAAGAGGAAGAAGAGGTATCTGTCTTTGAAACACACACCACTTGTTACCATCATTGCTGGTTTAGCTGTACACGTGGGATTGACCTATTTTTCATACATTGCTTTAGCATATTTTACTGTTGCTTTGGTTCCCACAGTGGAGCTTCAATATGCAAGCCATTAAATGTAAAGAGCTGAGCCAACTTAAATTAAATGATTACCCTAACTGTAAACTAAAAATTGTGAGCTATCAATGAGGGAGGTACAAATCACAAAAACATTTATTCATATTTTTGCCAATATTATCTTGGCGGGCAGCATCATTACACAGTTGCTAATCACTACTAGAGTTGTTTTTGGCAGTTTGTCATAAACAGCAGACGATGTTTTTCAGTGAGAAAAAATGACTTTTCTCTTTTTCCCGTCAGGATTTGAGTGCACATGCAGCACCAGCCTCAGGTAGTCAGTGTAAAGCAGACGGTTACCAAGAAGCAAAGCATCATGGGAGTAAGAAAAAAAAAATCGTTATCATGTATGGATAAACCAAAATGAACACTGTAAGCCAACTACTTGATTACTATGAGTAAATTATTTAGACAGCATTTGTAGAGGAATGATTCCATCCCAAGCTATTAAATCCATAAACATGTACACTGTACCAGATTGATTGTTTGATTATTTGTTTGTTTTGGTAGACAACATGTGAAGAGTGGAAATGTGATATTTTATATGATACTTTAGTTTAAATCAAATCTGAATTTTACTGAAACAAACCTTTATAAAGTCTGCTTCTGTAGATCTCGTGACATGGGCCACCGGGAACACTGCAACGAGGTGTGATCCCTCTGTGATCATGAAGTTCTACAGCACAATATTCAATCGACCAGCTGACTGACTGTCAGGAGAGCGTCCTGTCGTGGGAAAGTGGATCCAGGTGACCTCTTCTTCCAGGCCCGGCTGCTCATGCTAATTGGCACTGCACACCTTCTAATGACGGTCAGCAATCTTCAAGGCCAATCACAATCCCTACAGATAGCTAACAGCAGCATTATGTGTTGTGTGGAGAACTTGTCGTTTATCATTCATTTCAGCTGCGATACTCAAATTAGGAGAATGTGATGAAACCAGAGATAACATGAGTGAAAACTGAAGTGATCCATGTTTGCAAACTGGGGTGATACAGCAGAGCAAACACAGGGAATTATAACAGCAATTTACCTCTCAGAACTAGAGAAGTGTATGAAGTATTTCTGCACATGCACATCCATCCATTGTGATGTAACTAAGCTTTATGGAGTAAAAAAATTAAACCTTCACAATACTAAAGTATAATAAAAACAACTTACAGGTTGTGGAGAAATTATATTTCACAAAACATACAATAAGATATTTCAGATTCTATAATATAGTGTATAAATAGGAAACAAGTGTACATTGACCATGCAGGAGATGAATATGAAGAAGGAAAACTACTCTACTTTTTGCTCATTCATATGAAAACACATGATATGATAACAATATTATATAACAATATAATAATACACAGGTACAGTACCAAAAAAGGACAACCTCAAAATTGAATTGAATTGAACCACTAACGTATCAGCTACAGCAGCTGTGACTGAGTGTATCTCAGTCCAATACAACAGAAAATAATAATAATAAAGGATTGAAGTCGAATTTGAGATATGTATTAAGCTGTTCCATTAGGGCACAAATGATTTATTATAAGGAAACAAATTGATTGAGTCAAGGAAACAAATGATCATAATGTGGGAACAAGACATGTAGCACAGAAAATATGTCATTTTAGGGTCCCAATGACTGATTGATCAAAAATCCCACATTTCATTTAAAATACAGAGTATTTGAAGTTTAAGAACTTGTTTAGGGAAGGAATGACTTCATGGCAAACAAGAAGCACCAGTAACATTCTGGAATACTCCCAAATGCCCGATTTGAGAATCTCATAGATATGATCTGAACCATAAATATCATTCTTACCTTGAGCGGCTTTCTCTTTAACCTCAAAGCACTTTCCCGTGTCTGTCTATAGTTGGTCTGGACTTTCAGTCACTCTGCTGCATATTGACACAAACAGACAGAAAGCAGAAGAGAGAGGGGGGAGATGAAGAAGGAGAGAACAATTCAGATGGGAAAAGATGGACAGATAGAGAAAAGAGGGAGAGAAAGAGAAGGAGAGAGGGAAGGAGGGAGAGTCTGAAGCACTGAGATAACTGTCCAGGTGTTCAGAGCCAAACAAAGGCTCTTTTCAGGGCCGGATGAGAACGCACTGCTTCTCCACTTGTTGCAAAATATACAGGATAGATGAAAGAGGACAGAACAGGACGGAGCTTACACTCTGTTACCGCACCAAAGTTTGGAGCAGGGGAAAGCCTACCCAATGACATGAGCCTCATTGCTGCCAGTAAACAAGAGTAAAGGGCTGAGGTCCGAACTGTGAACACTGACAATAAGGGAATTGTGTGCAGTTGCAGTAAGTATCATGTGTTTGAGGGTTCTCAGGATCAAAGTTGATGGGATGATAAGAGGAGAGAGGTAAATACAGCTACAGGACAGTACACCTTCCCTCCAAGTAGTTACAATAATATACATCAGCAGCAATTAGGTCTTAAATGTTGCTTTTTAACATATCTGGTAAGTCATTCAATGTTGATACTGAATACATACCAGCTAAATAAAATTGCAGACTACTCAGAGTCAGACAATACTGTAAACATTGTAATATTATACATTGTACCATTGATTGTTAAAGAGAGAAGATGGTCTGTTTCTATAGAGTTATTCTTAAAGCTCGTCATCGGTGCCACCGGGTCGGATTCTGGTGAAACCAGATGACATCATGCAGGTTCACCAGAAACTCCTTCAGCTCAGACTCCAGCAGAGAACGGTCCACCGTAGACAGACCCAGATCCTCCATCAGAGACCAGTCCACCGTAGACAGACCCAGATCCTCCAGCAGAGACCGGTCCACCACGGACAGACCCAGATCCTCCATCAGAGACCAGTCCACCATAGACAGACCCAGATCCTCCAGCAGAGACCGGTCCACCGTGGACAGACC